>NC_045962.1:34230152-34508988 GCF_010909765.2 Amblyraja radiata | reverse complement strand
CACCACCATTCAATATGATCATGGCTGATCATCCAACTCAGTATCCTGTACCTGCCTTCTCTCCATATCCCCTGATACCGTTAGCCACAAGGGCCACATCTAACTCCCTCTTAAGTTCCGATTGGGCATATGTGAACATTGGGCATTGTGACATCACACAATGGAACGTTCACCAGGGGCTGGGGCTCCTACAAAGGCATATGTAAATGAATCCATTCCGATTGGACATCTGTGAGCATTGGGCATTGTGACATCACACGATGGAACGTTCACCAGGGGCTGGTGCTGCTTCTATGGGTGAGAAGCCAGTTTATTTTTGAAATATTGGGGGGGGGGGGGGGGAAGGATTTGATTAAAAACGTGTACTTAAACACGAGGAAATGTCATGAGGAGCGGATACTTAGAAAGAAAAGTGAAATCTCTACCGAAATGGAAAAGATGTCGGCGATTCTGTGTCTGGTTTCCGAGTTGCAGTGAATCAAAGGATATTCAACATTCATACAAACATACCATCTAGTTCTATATAACGTAATCTTCCCATATTTAGCTCGGCATTTATCTAATTGGTGTCATGGCTCAAATAAACAGTCCATTTTTCCCAGATCTTCTCAAATGAATTCTCCTTGACTCTCAAGGAATATGTCAATTTCTCCATATTAAAGATGTCTCACACAATTTCCAACCACTGTTCCTGTTTTGGACTTTTTTCATTAAGCCACTGCCTGGTAATGGCCTTCTTACTTGCTGCAAGCAAAACTTTAATCAAATATGTATCTTCTATTTTTACACTATCTTTAATACGCCCCAGATACATCACAGGGCAGGTATTTGGGATTTTATAACCCAAGATATTATTTACAGCTGCATTAACATTTTCCCAGTATGGCCTTATCTTTACACAGTTCCAGAAAATATGCGAGTGGTCTGCCTCCGTACTCCCACACAGCCTCCAACAGTGTTGTTGGACAGCAAGTTGTCTGCTTTTTATTTTGGGTGTTATAAAAAAGCGAGATAGATTCTTCCAGCAAAATTCTCTCCATACTAGTGAGCTTGTGGATGAACATTGTGTTTCACACATTTGATACCATTCTTCTTCTGTTATTTGGATCTTTAATTCTGCTTCCCATTTTGTTTTTATGTAGAGCGTTGATTCTCCCCCGCTTTCCACCAGAGCTTGGTAGAAAGCAGAGATGACCCGAGGCCCCTTCTGTTTGTATGCATCCACAATCACCTTGATCACATTATTTGAAGTTTCATCTAGTTCTGGCCTTATCTCTTTTGTAAAGTAGTCTCTTAATTGCAAGTATCTAAAAAAATCTTTGTTTTCGAGACCATACTTTGACTTTACATCTTGGAAGCTCATAAACTCGCCATTTTCTGAAACTGTATACATTGCCGTTATGCCTTTTTGTGCCCATTCTTTGAATTTTGAATCATACACCCCTGGCTTAAACTTTGAGTCATATGCGAACCACTTCAATGCGTGAACCCCTCTTTTTAATTTGTATTTTTCCACTATAACATTCCATATTTCTAACGTAAATGCTACTATTGGATCCATAGCATGTCTCAAAGCCCCTCTCAGATATTTGTTTCCCACCAAAATCTGGGTCTGGTAACCCTGTATCTCCCTTTCCATTTCTTTCCATCGAGATTCATAATCAGGTCTACACCAACAAGCCAGAGGTCTGAGTTGAGCTGCATAAAAGTATTTCCTCAGATTTGGTAAAGCCATTCCACCCTTGCTTTTCGGCAGTTGAAGTGCTGTTAGTTTTATTCTTGGTTTTTTGCTATTCCAAATGAATCTAGAGATCATTTTATCCCAGGCTATGAATTTATCTCGGGGGACATTAATTGGGAGAGATTGGAATAAATATAGTAGTTTAGGTAGGATATTCATTTTTACCGTTTGTATTCTGGCACTGAAGTCTAGAGGAAGGGTCGACCATCTCTCAACATCCTTTTTGATGTTTTCTTCAATTTTGTTATAATTAGTTTCAAACAAGTTGGAAAGTGTTTTGGTTATAGTTACACCAAGATACTGCATCATTTTAGAGTTCCATTTCAGATTATATGCATCTCTGATTTGTTGGGATGGAGTGAATGAAAGAATTTGTGTTTTTGTTATATTCAATTTATACCCTGAGTAGTATCCATATGTTTCAAATAGGTTCATTAGATTTGGGAGACATATATCTGGTCGTTCAAGAAAAATGATGATATCATCAGCGAAAAGACCAATTATATGTTCTTTCCCCCCTATTTTGACCCCCTGCAGGTCTTCTCTCTGCCTTATTGCTTGTGCTAAGGGTTCAATATACAAAACAAAGAGAGTAGGAGAAAGGCAGCATCCTTGCCTTGTGCCTCTGTCTAACTGGATCCTTTTTGATATGTTTCCATTTACCTTAATCCTAGCTGTAGGCTCCTGATATATTGTTTTAATACACCGAATTGCATCTTCATTGAAACCAAATCTCCTCAGTACTTCATATAAGAATACCCAACAAACACTATCAAAGGCTTTTTCTGCATCTAAACTGACCAGGACCATATTTGTATCTTTTTTTTTAGCATTATCCACAATGTGGAGGGTTCTTCTAATATTATCCTGTGTTTGACGCCCCCGAATAAATCCAGTTTGGTCTTCATTAATCAGATCTGGTACAAAAGTCTCGAGTCTTTTGCAAATGATTGAGGTAAATAGTTTGTAGTCTACATTTAAAATTGAGATTGGCCTGAAATTTTTACATTGCTCTTTGTCTTTGCCTTCCTTGGGTAAAATGGTAATAATTGCTTCCTTCCATGATGGGGGAGCCCTGCCCTCTTTAAGGGTCCAGTTAAAGCAAGACAGGAGCAGAGGTGTTAGCTCTTTCTTAAAGGCCTTGTACCATTCTGGTGGAAACCCATCGCTGCCTGGTGATTTACTAGCCTTGAGTCTACTGATTGCAGCTTCCAGCTCCTTAACCGTAAATTGTGACGTAATGGTATTATTTTGTGTCTTACCAATGGATGGCAGATCAAGTGAGTTAAGAAAACTTCTCATTGTCCTTTCGTCAGCTGATGGTGGTTTAGAATAGAGTTTCTTATAGTATTCTTCAAATATTCTTTCTATCTCATCTGGCTCATGTGATAATTGATTGGTTTTAGGATCTCTTATTTTATGAATTGTATTAGAGGCCTGCTGTTTACGCAGGCGTCTGGCCAGGAGTCTAGTTACTTTTGTGGTTCTAACAGTTGTTTGGCCATAGGGTAGTGCGGGTTCGCCGTGACATAAGTCGTTTGGCTGAAGATCCCAGGAGAGGGTCGCGGACGATGTTTCGTAAGTTGAGAAGGTCGAGATAGACATCGGAGCCGGCCCTGTGTGAGCGTTCCATTAGTTGTTTTGCACTTCTAGGATGTCTAAGCCTGCGGATGGGAGGAAGGAGACCATCATAACCGTATAACCCTCGTCATCTGACAGGAGTTTTCTGCAGGTTGGGCGAGGTGCCCATGAGAGGGTGTTAGCTAAGTACATGTTCTTGCTGGGTTTGTAAGTTAGTTTGTGTCATACCTCTGTAGTTCCATCATCCTGCATTGTAAACGCGCTGGTGTCGTGTGGATTGGTTTGTTGAGGATTTCAATCATGATCGGGTTGCCAAAGATGAAGTCCTTGAATTTCTTGCAGGCAAAAGTTACTGCGAGTAGCTCCTTCTCGATTTGAGCGTAGCGCTGTTCAGTGTCCGTCAAGGTACGGGAGGCATAGGCGACCGGTTTGGGACCCTTCCCGTCACCTTGTAGGCAGGTGGCACCCAGTCCATACTGGGAGGCATCACAGGTTAAGGGGCTGTCCCTCTGCAGCAACCTAATCTGCGAGTTTAGACGAGTTTGCCCGTGACTCAAACTCGCAGCATGGTCGACACATAGTCCTAGGAGGTCCTATGAGGTCACTGGACCTCTCCTTTATGCTCGATGGAAGTTCCCGCCTACTCGCAGCCTCAGCTAGGCCGCGGAAATTCTTTCAGCAAATTTTCCGCGAGTAAAAATTGGTCAGCATGGTCCTTTTGAACTCGTAGTGCAGTGGAGTGGGGTCACTATGTAGTTACAGGCAGTCAAGGGCAGCCGTTGGCAATCTCCTTTGCTGACGGGGCATTTTAATTGGCTCATTGGAGTTTTCAGGACCCAGGAAAACCAACCAGTAAGTAAAATGCCCATTTATTATAACTTAATTATAATCGTCTGGCTTCTTAAAAGTGTCTCCACTCCTTCTCCCCCTGCCCCCCCCCCCTTCTCCCTCTCCCCCCTCTCCCTCTCCCCCCCCCCCCCCCCCCCCCCCCCCCCCCCCCCCCCCCCCGTTCTCGCCCCCCGTCTCTGTTTAGGGTAAAAGACTTACCGTACACTGTGCAACCTTCAAGTTCATCGCGGGTGTGAATTTCAGACAGCGCTCCCCCCGCTTTCCCTGGCCTCCGCCTTTGCGATGTGTTTATGTGTGTTTGTGTGTGTGTGTGTGTGCGGTCGGTCGATCCAGCTCGTGGTTTCATCGCTGATGGTCGATCCAGCTCGAGGTTTTTCAGGCGAGTGCCCTCGAGCTTGAAGGTCGAAGGCAGTCGCTGAAAGGTCGCAGCAGTGGGACAGGCCCTTTAGGGTGACGGGTAGCCCGACATCGAAATATGTGAGGGTTGGGGTGCAAGACATTAGTTGTTTGAGGGTTTCAAATGGCCTCTGTCACCTATTAGTTGCCAGGCTTTGTTCTGCCCCTCCTCTCTTCTAGCTTTCTTCTCTTCTCTCTCCCACCGCCCCAAATCAGTCTGAAAAAGGGTCATGACCCAAAACTTCACCGATCCGTGTTTTGCAGTGATGTTGCCTGACCTGCTGAGTTAATGCAGCACTTGGCTTTTAAAAAATATTTTAAATTGCTTATCATTCTCTGCTGCGACCTTCAATTTTAGAAAGCCTATAAGCCATGATAGCCCTATCACATTAGATGGTTTAAGTAAGTAAAAAATACATATAATTTTAAGAAGGATGCAAGAAACTGCAGGTGCTGAAATCTTGATAAAAAGACTGTGCTAGAGGAACTCGGCAGTCGGACAGTGTCTGTGAAGGGAAATGGACAGACGATGTTCTGGGTCGGGACCCTTCAGACTGATGAGTTGAAGGAGAGGAAGTTGGGAGTGAAAGGTGAGAGAGAAAAGGTTGGCATGAACTAGTTAAGTATTGGGTGGATTCAAATGAGGAAAGACTGGCAGATGGTTGGAGTGGTAAGCAAGGCTGGAGGTGGTGAAGTGGAGAGAAAAAAGCAAAATAGTTCTGGACTGAAGAAGTCTGTCCCGAAACTTCATCTGTCCATTCCCTCCGCATATGCTGCCTGACCTGCTGAGTTCCTCCAGCACTTAGTGTTTTGCTCTGTTTAATGTAATAATTTTACTAAATAGCTCCAGCAGCCCATAAAATGGAATGATTCCTTCACTTAAAAGACCTTAACATTTGTGTTATGTAATACATTTTCCTTTTAACGAATACTTAAAACGAAGCTAATGCCTGCACTACTTTCATTTCAATTATGTTTCTCGCTGCAGAGGTTTATACCATTGACGGGAATGCTTATGGAAAGCCCTGCGTCTTCCCATTTAAGTACAGAGGAAACTGGTACCATGAGTGCACCACAGAAACAAATAGAGTGGAGGAATGGTGTGCAACAACTGGTAACTATGACCGAGACAGTAAATGGGGAAAGTGCTTGAAACCAGGCAAGTAACAAAGTTCATTACTCTTAATTTTAAAGTTAGTAGGTTAAAAAGTATTTACGTGGTTCTTTGAATTTGGATGCATTGTGATGTTTTTTTTTAATGTGAATCTGCACTGTGCCTGTTAAAAGGACCACAATTATTATTTGGGTTTCTCAGTAATATCTCAATTATAGATTGGGGAACCAGTTACTCATGCTTGATCCATACAGTATCTATAGTTTTGCGTATTTTTTCCTGTTCACATCTCTCCATCTGTGACGATGCTCAAACGGTTAACACTACTTGTAGAAAAATCAAATTATAAAACGTGCGGTGCCAACCTAAACTGCAGAAAAGCCAAAAAAAAACAATGTTACGCAACCTTATCTTTGGCAAATCTTGTCGAGGGCAGTGGAGGTCATGGACCAGGTGTGTGATTGGTGTAGATTGGTACTTGGTCCGCAAGGAGGGGCAAAATTAATATTTAACCCCAAATTAATATTTTACAGTCTTAAAATATCAATGTTTTGTACTATCACTGGAAATCAGTTAAATGCGCTTTATAAATGTTACATTTTCTGTTTGTTTAACCCTTATAAACATCTAGAAAATCATGTCCCAGGGATGGGTGTTTTTTGTTTGGGAGAGGAAAGGAGTGATGGTGGAATTGAGGCAGTATTTTGAAAACCTATCAGTGTCTGGATAGTTTACTGTGATTTTTAGCCCCTGAGACCCATTTCCTTTTCCTGTTTGTTTTTATGGGATGTTGGCTGGGTCACTCTATCGCATCCTCATAAATTAACCAGTTGCTAAACCATAATTTACTCATTTATCTGTACAAAAAAATTATCATTCTCCTCTCCAAGATAGTGCTGGGGTTTCATCTGTATGTTAGATGTTTTGATACACCTTTCTGCTATTTAGTAGAATTATCAGAATTGTATAACACAGAATTTGTTCTTTGGTCCATCCTTGCTGGCCAAGTCAAGAGTGTTTTATTATCGTTTGTCCTGAAACGGAACAATGAAAATCTCACGTGCAACAGCAAAACAGATATGGAAATTTATCATTCTGTGAACACCATTATAAACCAAAAAGATTTGAATATAAGAATCTACAACAATCCTAGCAATTAGTCCACAGCATCCACTGCCCTGTCTTCAACACTTGAATATTTTCAATGGTGCTTTATTGTCACGTGTGTAGTGCAAACGCACAGTAAAATTCTTTTCTGACAAACAGTCCAGTAGAGTATCTCCATACCACCCCCGATTAGCAGTTGTACAGAAATAGTCCACTGAGCCTGAGTCGCCATGTTTGACGCCATTTTCCAAGTCCAGTCCACGCTCCAGTAGTTAAGCTGTTTCAGGCAAGCCCCGGCTGCTGCGGGCTTCCAGTCATCGCCTTTTTTTCCTATATTAACAACATATTTTCTTAATTTAACAACTGCAGCCAGAACTTAATGTTACTTTGACAAGAGTTTTTGTGATTTTTGCCGAACATAAGGTTTTTAACTTTTTTTGGCTTTTTTACATTAGTTACAGTTATCACTATTTGATTTTTCGGAAACCCATTTAAATTTGTAAATTCTAAGATTAAATGGATGAGGGTTTCAGAGGGGAAAGGGCAATGTGTGGAACAGTAACAATCCAGCTTTGGATAGTTCGGCAAAACACAAAGTGCTGGAGGAGCTCAGTGCGTCAGGCAGCATCTCTGGAGGGAATGTACAGGCAAGATTTCAGGTCAGGGGCTAGTGTAGATGGGATATGTTGGTAGGTGTGGGCATGTTGGGACGAAGGGCCTTTTTCCATACAGTATGACTCGGAGGTGGATTGATTGGCAGATGGGTGGAGTATGTGATTTAAGGCTAGAGGTGAACAGGAGACAAAAGGGTGTCCGGCAAGGAGAGGATGAAATGTAAAACCAGAACCAATAGTTCAGAAATGGGTGTGCACAGTGTTTGCCCGGGGGAGTGCAAATGCTTTTATTGTCGTTTGGGCGCACGTATATTTTTCCTGCTGCTTCCTCCCTTGCCCCACCCCAAACATACAATTCTGGTGGATGGAAATTTGTGATCTGAAGAGTGCAGCAGCTGAAATTTTTTACAATTCTCTGCAACTCTGTCAATTAATTAAATATTTTAAAGCAAGTTCATATTTGATGCATCATCCTGCTCTAATGTGAAAAATTGCCCACCCAAGTTCAGTCTGAAGAAGAGTCTCGAACCGAAACATCACTCATTCTTTCTCTCCAGAGATGCTGCCTGGCCCACTGAGTTACTCCAGCTTTTTGTGTCTACCACTTAAGTTGAAATTGGAATGGGGAAAATTTGAGCTCTGGAAAGAGTCTCTGTGCAAACAGTGACTGAAAATCAATATAAAATGCAGATGCACGAATCTGGAAATAAATCAGAAAACATTGGAATGAGCCAGCAAGTTAGGCATCAGCCACTGTGGAATAAGAATTGGAATTAATGTTTCTGCGTGTAGATCCTTCAGAATCCAAGCATTCCTATTATTTTCCCATGAAGACAGGTCTTTGAACAATTTGTTGATGCTGATTTGTAAAAAGCTGCTCATTTGCCAAAAGGACACAAGGTGCTAGAGTAACTCAGCAGGTCAGGCAGCACCTGTGGAGGACATGGATAGGTGATGTTTTGGTTCAGGACCCTTATTCAGACTGAACAAGGGTCCCAACTCAAAAGGCACCTATTCATGTTCTTCAGAGATGCTGCCCGACTGAGTTACTCCAGCATTTTATGTTTTGATGATGATCGATTGTGAACCTTGACAATAGAATCGCTTGCATGGGTCTGTAATTGGTTCAAACAGACTTGTTTATTGATTGATCTATTGATTAAGCAGGAAGAAGAAAACACTTGTGCTCTACAATTGTACTACGGGTGGCTTTGTATACATATTTAGAAGTAAAAGGCAGCAGTCTGAAGAAGAGTCCTGACCTGAAATATCACCTATCCGCTTCCCTGACCCGCTGCTATTCCAGCGCTTTCTGCTTTTTCTTCAGTTCATTTATCAAATCTTGACCAAACCAACATGATGATGCACATGGTCAATCACTTGAGATGTCACCGTCCATGTATTTATCCTGCAGACCTCTGCCTTTCGTCTCATCCCTTTGTGCAGTTAAGACTATGGTGATAGAACCATGAACAACACATCATTGGTCGATCACCATATACATCCAGGGTCTTCATTGCATCTCTTCTCTCGTGCACTATTAGTCAATTATCACCTTAATTTACTTGAGACAAGACATTCACGTAATTGCCATCCTTAAATTTGTTTACGTATACTTCATGCCAGTTCTAGCTTGGGCCTTTAGTTAATGTGGAGATGGCTTGACAAGCTACTCTGGAGTTATACCATTCTGGAGTCAGCTCTGTAACCTCGAAATACGTTAAAGTAAAGACCACTGTGGTTCTATGGCTTTCTGTAATTATACAATTATCTCGGAGGTTCCATGCTACTTTAGCTACATGAACTAGGTTGAACATGTCTAATGGGATAGAAATCAACTTTTTGTCTTAATGCTTCAATACTTTTAATATGCAAGTTAATTTCGATACTGTTTCTCTCATTTCAAATTTTGTAACGTGCAAGTAAATTTTGCCTGAAGAAGGATCCCACCCAAAACATCGCCTTTCCTTGTCTTCCAGAAATGCTACCCGCTGAGCTACTCCAGCACTTCTTTTATAAACTAGCATCTGCAGTTTCTTGTGTCTACACCTTACTTTTTGTTTCTCCCTCCATAGATGTTGCTTGACCTGCTGAGTATTTCCAAGATACTGTGTTTTATTTCACATTTTTAGTATCAACAGTATTTTTATATGTTACTGAAAGCCCGTTGTTCTATAGTTTCAGAATTATTGCTTTGGAGCTGCATTGTTTCCCTCCACAAAGCAAAGATTTATTTTATCTTGCTTTATTTTACCATCGCTAAAATCAGTAGGTAGACCCATGAATCACGGAGAAAGAAGGAACTGCAGATGCTAGTTTACAAAAGAAGACAAAAAGTGCTGGAGTAACTCAGTGGGTCAGGAAGAAAATGGATAGGCGATATTTTGTATCAGGGCCATTCCCGGCCAAAACGTTACATAGAACTCAAACCAGCGCCTATCCCATGTTTTCTGGGATGCTGCCTGACTCGTTGAGTTACTCCGGCACTTTGTGTCCATGAATCGTAATACTGTTTGCATTTATTGAACACGTTCTATTTTACTTCTATTGCTGATTTTTGTTTAACAGATCCTGAATGTAAAACATTCTGGGAGACAGACAACACTGGACAGACTTGCTACCATTTTAACTTTCAGTCTTTCCTTTCCTGGTCTGATGCTCGACTTTCCTGTCAGAGTCAAGGAGGGGATCTATTGAGTGTTCCTGATCCACAAGTTCAGAAGTATATTGCTGGTGAGTTAAAAAGCAAATCATAAAGAAAATGAGCTGACAAAAGAAGAAATAATTTAAATTTTTTTTAATGCATTTGCAGGGAATGCAATTATGATTTTTTTAAGCAGATAAGAGTTGGTCTTGGCATAATGTTTGGCAGGGCCTGTGGGCCAAAGGGTCTGTTCTTGTGCTCTACTGTTATGTTCTATGTAAGTACACCAGTGTCATTTTCCCAATGAACACAACGGTCAATTGTTTTGAATTGTCAACCCTGTGGAATTTGGCTGTGGAGGCCCAGTCAACAGATTTTAAAGGCAGAGATAGTTAGATTCTTGTCGGGGATTATGGGGAGAAGGCCTGGAGATTAGAGTTAAGAGGGAAAGATAGACAAGCCATGATTGAATGGTGGAGTAGACCTGATGAACCGATTGGCCTAATTCTGCTCCTATCACTTGAGTTATGCTGGGTTTTAGATACTGATCTTTGGAAAAAAACTTTCCCTCGGGCAGGTATTGGGCAGGTAACAGCTATACAAGGACACTGGAGGTTTGCCATTGATGATTTGGTTTGCTGACAAATGGTCTTCAAATAATGACAAATGATCCACATAGTCCATGCTTTCATCGTGAATCTTAGACAGTCAGCATGTCGAGGGAGTGGGTGCAGTGTTACATGGTGGGACAGGTCATTGGAGGACATCTGCCTTCTGAAGGCCCATCCTTTTGTCTGCTCCATTGAAGGAATTGTTGATGACTTGGGATCAGTTTCCAGGCTTGTAAATATGTAAATTGGTGGGCTGAATTTGGGGCGCCCCCGGTTTTGGAGTTGAAAGAAGAAAGTCAGTACATTTACAGAATTGTGCAGCTTGTGAATGGGCTATTCGATTCAACGAACTTCCAGTTCATGCAGCTGATGGGTTTCCTGTTTGTCCATCAAGAATCCAGTGCGTCATTGCACCAATTCTCTTCCCAATTTCCCCAACTGCAATAATGTACCTTGCATTGAACAAACTGCCTGCTGGAGTGGGCTTAATCGACAGGATGGACAGGGAGCACGTTTGCTGTTCATGCGAAAGGAGCAGAACTAGGCCATTCAGCCCATCAAGTCTACTCCGTCATTCAATCATGGCTTATTTATCTCGCCCTCTCAACCCCTTTCTCGTGCCTTCTCCCTATAACCCCTGACACCCGTACTAATCAAGTAACCATTGGTTATCTCTCCTCAAGAAACTAGTAATGGTACTGACAACCTAGATCAGGTAAATGCACAGTCTTTTTCCCCAGAGTAGGGGTACCAAGAACCAAAGGACATGGCTTTAAGGTGAGGGGAAAGATTTAATAGAAACCTGAGGGGTAACCTTTTTACACAAACGGTGATGGGTATCTGGAACGAGGAGATAGGTCAGGCAGGTACAATTGCAATGTTTAAGAGACATTTCAGACAAGTATATGGATAGGATAGGTTTAGAGGGATATGGGCCAAGCACGGGCAGGTGGGACTAGGGGCAGAGAGGATATGGGGAATTGACGTGACTGACGGTATGGTGTTCCAAATTATTGGTCTGAATAGCTTGTTCTCTTGTGTAATTTGTACTTGATTTACTGTTTGTCAACTGTGAATAGTTGCATTGCAGCAAGAATTTTGTCAATGCAGTTTTCTACTCGATCAACTTTACTGTTAGAATAACTTTGAATTAATTTGTAACACTAGATTGGCAAACGAACCCCCTCCTGTGAGTTTAGTGGTTACAGTATATGGAATTTTGTGTTTCCTTTGACTCCCACTGCTGCCACCCAGTCTCTCAGCAGAGGCAGGGTGGTTCTGCTTTCTGCGTTGGTAGCCATTCAAATAAGCTGGAATTGTTACTAGGCATCGTGGACTAATGCCAACTCCTCTTGCCCTCTACTTTCAATTCATCTTTCAACCACTAGGTAGTTTCAACCACTAGGTAGTTTTGGAGAGTTTGGGGTTGGCGGTTAAATCTCAATCTTGTTATAAAATTAAAAAATTTAAAATCCCCCTTGCATTGAATGCCTACTTGATTTTTATGACTAAATCCCAATCTTGGCAAAATGGGAACATGGAGATGTTGTCCTGGCCTAGTGGTTAAGGCAATGGACTAGGAATCCATTGAGGATTCCCTGCGCTAGTTTGAATCTTGCCCACTACGGGAACAGCAGCTCTGGCCGTGAAACATTGTGTGGGGAGACGGCAGGAGAATCGTGTAGAAAGGGAAAGGTAAATCGCCCATGAAAGTTGTTTTGAATCACAGACTGGCCTTATACATCACCGTAATACAATTATCTGTCTGTCCAGAAGTCCGTGTCAGTATCTCCTGTTGCCATTTTTGTTTTGCCAGCTTCTTGATTTGTCTGGGTGAAAAGTGGAGATACTGCCGTTTCATTTTGCTCATGCCAATTTTGCTCCATTTGACCTCAATTCCACTCGTCACCCCTCCCTTCCCCACCACATCCACTCTACATTACTTTTGTTTAGTTTATTGTCACATGTACTGAGGTACAGTGAACAGCTTTTGTGTGTTAACAAGTCAGCGGAAAGACTACATGATTGCAATCGAGCCGTCCACAGTGTACAGATAGATACATGATAAAGGGAATAACATTTAGTGCAAGGTAAAGTCCGATTAAAGATAGGCCCGAGTGTCTGCAATGAGGTAGATGGGAGGTCAGGACCACTCTCTAATTGTTGATACGCATGTATTGGAGGCAAGATAGCGGTGTGACGTGGAGATGCTATGTACAGAACCATTGATCAAGCCAAAATGTTTCAGTTTGAGCTGAGAAGATGCATTCAGAGCTTTTACACAGCACCTTAATTCGTTTGGTGTCAATTAATTACACCTCTTGTGTTCTTTTTACAGAGCAGGCAAATATTCCAAATAAATTGTGGATTGGTCTGAATCAGCTGAACGTGGCCGGCGGCTGGCAATGGTCAGATGGGACACCTTTAGACTTTGTCAATTGGGACGATGGTAAATATTTTTCAGATAAAGCTGTTATGTCACTTTGGTTGAAAATGTATTGTGTACAATAGAAGAGATACGAAGACAAACAACCAGGATGCTGATCACAGTAGCAAGTCACAACATATTTACATTTTTAAAAATATAATTTAGTGGAGTGGCTTGGTGTCAACATGATGAAGGTAATTTTCATATTTTGTTTTTTTTTGGTTGTTTTATTCTACAATCACTTTGCTGTTTCTTCATGTTACGTTCCTCGATGATTATATTTTTATTTTATACTAGTTTGGGGCTACAGCATAGAAACAGGATCTTCTGTCGACCATATCCATACAGACCATCGATCACCTGTTTGCACTAGTTCTGTGTTATCCCACTTTCTCATACAGGTATAAGAGAGCTCTCAGCACCTAGTCTTTCCACCAGTATCTGGTATCTGGTTGCCAAGCCGGGCAAAATGACTCCATGTTTAGGTTGCCCGGCGGCGCTTTGAGTGGTCAGTGGCACCCGGGCAACCGTTAATTTCGAGCCCTGCTTAATGCAGGTATAAGAGCTCTCAGCACCTAGTCTTTCCTCCAGTCTTTCCATCCCCTTTGGAAACTTTTATTGCTGTTTATCAACATGAGGACCAAAGTTGTGCCGTTGAAAGTAAAAGAAGCCATTTTGAGACTGAGAAACAAGGATAAAACTGTTGGAGACATCAGCCAAACCTTAGGCTTACCAAAATCAACTGTTTGGAACATCATTAAGAAGAAAGAGCTTACTAATCGCAAAGGGACTGGCAGGCCAAGGAAGACCTCCACAGCTGATGACAGAAGAATTCTCTCTATAATAAAGAAAAATCCCCAAACACCTGTCCGACAGATCAGAAATACTCTTCAGGAGTCAGGTGTGGATTTGTCAATTACCACTGTCCGCAGAAGACTTCATGAACAGAAATACAGAGGATACACTGCAAGATGCAAACCACTGGTTAGCCGCAAAAACAGGATGGCCAGGTTACAGTTTGCCAAGAAGTACTTAAAAGAGCAACCACAGTTCTGGAAAAAGGTCTTGTGGATATATGACGAAGATTAACTTGATGGCAAGAACAAAGTATGGAGGAGAGAAGGAACTGCCCAAGATCCAAAGCATACCACCTCATCTGTGAAACACGGTGGTGGGGATGTTATGGTCTGGGCATGTATGGCTGCTGAAGGTACTGGCTCACTTATCTTCATTGATGATACAACTATTGATGGCAGTAGCATAATGAATGCTGAAGTGTATAGACACATCCTATCTGCTCAAGTTCAAACAAATGCTTCAAAACTCATTGGCCAGCAGTTCATTCTACAGCAAGACAATGATCCCAAACATACTGCTAAAGCAACAAAGGAGTTTTTCCAAGCTAAAAATGATAAATTCTTGAGTGGTCAAGTCAATCACCTGATCTGAACTCAATTGAGAATGCCTTTCATATGCTGAAGGGAAACTGAAAGTGACGCCCCCAAAACGAGCATAAGCTAAAGATGGCTGCAATACAGGCCTGGCATAGCATCACCAGAGAAGACACCCAGCAACTGTCCATGAATCACAGACTTCAAGCAGTCATTGCATACAAAGGATATGCAACAAAATACTAAACATGACTACTTTCATTTACATGACATAGCTGTGTCCCAAACATCATGGTACCCTGAAATGGGGGAACTATGTATAAACATTGCTGTAATTTCTACATGGTAAAATGAAAATGTATAAAAATGGCCTTTATTAAAATCTGACAATGTGCACTTTAACCACCTGACTTTTTTTTTCTATTACAAATCTCAAATTGTGGAGTACAGAGGCTAATAAATAAATGATGGGTCTTTTCCCCAAACATTATGGAGGGCACTGTACAGGGCTCGAAATTAACGGTTGCCCGGGTGCCATTGACCACTCAAAGCGCCGCCGGGCAACTAAACACAGAGTCATTTTGTCCGGCTTGGCAACCAGATACTGGTTTGTACCGAAGATAGACACAAAAAACTGGAGTAACTCCGCGAGTCAGGCAGCATCTCTGGAGAGAAGGAACGCAACGTTTTGTGTCGGCGGTGACGGCTGTATTGCGTGGGAAAGATACTAGGTGCTGGGTGACGAAGGGTCGCAGCGAATGACGGGTCCCGAACAGCGGCTCCATCTCCTCCTCCTCCCGCACCTCGCCCGCCCTGATAAGGGCCGCTGCTTGCAAATCCGCTAACCGAAGATCTTATAGCAGAGCTCCGCTTTAGGATCTTTGCCGCTAACGGCGCACTTTCAAAACAAACCCTCTCGCACGCCGAGGCCGGGAGGAGGGAGGGAGGGGGAGGCCTTGGCGTGCGGGAGGGTTTGTTTTGAAAGTGCGCCGTTAGCGGGTTTGCAAGCAGCGGGAGGAGGAGGAGATGAAGCCGCTGTGGCTGCCGCTGCTGTGCGGAACCCGTCATTCGCTCCGACACTTCTGAAGCAGCTGCATCATAGATCCTATAGCTATAGGATCTTTGAGCTGCACCGCTCGGCCCCGCACCTTGCCGTTGGCTGGCAGAGGAGGGAGGCGGTGGCGAGGAATTCCCAACGGCCAAGGCAGAGGACGATGTTGTCCGGGGAGCGCTGACCTTCCTTCCTCCATACCTCGCCCCCCTTCTCTCTCTCTCGTACGCCCCCTCCACACCCCCCCCCCCCCTTATCCTGGGACCCCTCCTCTACATCCCGCACTGATCCCCATTCCCGCCTCTATTCAGTCCTCATTGACATCCCCTGTGCTCCCCTCCCCATCTCCCCCCAATCTATTCATCCTGCGCTGATCACCCTATCCACCTCGCATTAATTCTCCTGCCACCACCCCCCCCCCCCCCATCCACCCTGCACTGGTTCCCCAATTCACCCTGTACTTACCCCTTTCCCATCCATCCTGCACTTCTCCTCCATCCATCCTGTACTGATCCCCCATCCATCCTGTACTAATCCACGCATTTATCCCGTACTGACCCACCCTCCATTTACCCTGCACCTTCACCCATTCGTCCTGTAGTGATTTCCATTCATCCTGCACAGACCCTCCGATCCACCCTATACTGACCCCCCCCTCACCCCTTGATCATGCGCTGATCTCCCCCCCCCCATCCATCATGTACTGATCCTCCCATTCAAGAAGAATGGGGGGAACAGTCTGAAGAAGGATCTCGACCCGAAACGTTGCCTATTTCCTTCGCTCCATAGATGCTGCCTCACCCGCTGAGTTTCTCCAGCACTTTTGTCTACCCCCCACCCATCCCGTACTGAACCCCCCCCATTCAACACCACTGACATCCCCCGTGCTCTCCCCTCACAATTTTACCTACTCCAACCAACACGTACTAATTCACCTGCCTCAATCCATCCATTCTGCACCGATTGCCTTCTAACACCCCCCCCCCCCCATCCACCCTGCACTGGTTCCCCAATTCACCCTGTACTTACCCCTTTCCCATCCATCCTGCACTTCTCCTCCATCCATCCTGTACTGATCCCCCATCCATCCTGTACTAATCCACGCATTTATCCCGTACTGACCCACCCTCCATTTACCCTGCACCTTCACCCATTCGTCCTGTAGTGATTTCCATTCATCCTGCACAGACCCTCCGATCCACCCTGTACTGACCCCCCCCCCCCCCCCCCCTTGATCATGCGCTGATCTCCCCCCCCCCCCATCCATCATGCACTGATCCTCCCATTCAAGAAGAATGGGGGGAACAGTCTGAAGATTTATTTATATTTATTTCAGACAGTACTGATATATCTTCCCGAATCTTTCTTTTTAAAATAAATTGGTTTAATTGTTACTAACTTCATTTGGGACTACAAAAGCCACCGAATACATAAACGACACCTGTGCAAATCCAAAGAGAATGGAGAACTAGCCTTACCCAAGTTCCTCTTACTACTGGGCAACGAATATTAAAACCATAATTTTCTGGTTGGATGATTCACACCAACAGGCCAACTGGTTAAAAATGGAAAGAGAATATTGCTTGCCTTTCTCCATTGGCTCGATTGTCCTGTCACCAATACCCCTGAATAATTCAATGTACGATCATAACCCGATAATACATGGTACTATTCGTATCTCGAAACAGTTGAAGTTCAGTCTCAAATTGAGAGACATGTCTCTCCTTCCTATTGCAAACAACCCATCTTTTAAACCCTCTACTTTAGATGGTGTTTTCACCCAATGGAAGAACAAAGGAGCTACACTGTGGGAGACCTATATTGGAAGGGAACTTTTTCCTCCTTCCAAGAGTTGTGGGAGAAATACGATTTGAATACTAATAATTTTTTCAGATATCTTCAGGTTAGGGACTATGTGAAAACATACATGCAAGTCTACGAAACTGCAAGATACAGAGAAGTTGATATCCTACATTTACAATGTTCTTCAAAACATCAACACCACATCATCTGAGGTTTACAGGTGTGCATGGGAAGATGGGTCAACAAATCTCAAAAGATATATGGGACGAAAGCTTATAATATATCCATACTTGCTCCTTAAATGCCAGACATTGCCTGATACAGTTCAAAGTGCTGCACAGGTTATACTATTCAAAAACCAAACTGAACAACATTTTCCCCAGTGGTTCCCCTCTTTGCTATAAGTGTCAGTTCCAAGAAGCCTCTTTAACCCACAGTTTTGTACTCTGTACAAAAATAAAAAAATTTTGGACGGAAGTATTCAGCATCCTCTCCAATATACTGAAAATCCCATTAGAACCAGACACAAAACTGATAATACTGGGAATATCAGAGGCATGTAGTAAATTGACTTTTTTTTCAGTGACGCTTTGTCGGCTATGGACTAATATCAGCAAAAAAACATACTTAAATTCTGGAAAAATGCTGCAGCTCCTCCATAGAAGATGTGGATTACAGAAATGACAGACACATTACATCTAGAGAGAATTAGGTTTATCTTGAATGATAAACTGAAGCAATTTTTTAAAAATATGGTCACCTTTTATTGATTTTCTCGAACAACACAATATTTGAACACAAATTCATAATTACTCGTAGGACTGGGTGAACGGGCGTATGGGTGGGTCAACGGGTATATCTCCCCTCCTTTTCTTCTCATTCACCTCCAGCCTTGGTTACGACATCCATCTGCCAAATATCCCTCCTCATCTGAATCTACCCATCACTTGTCAGTTCTTGCCCCACCCCTTCACCCGCCTCTCTCCCAGCTTTCTCTCCTCTACCCCATCAGTCTGAATGTGGGTCCCAACCTGAAACGTTATCTGTCCATTTCCCTCCGTGGATACTACCTGACTTGCTGAGTTCCTCCTTCCTGCACTTTTATTTTTGCTCAAGATAAGTGATCCCTGTGATCTCTTATTTCCCTGGCTAATCCATACTGGCTTCAACTCCTCTCCTCTTCCAGTTCCACATGCCTTCAATTCCTTGATCTTTCCTAATTTAAATATAGCAATGATCTGACCTTGCCAAACTCGGGTGGAGAATTCCAGAAATCCACTCCTATGGGTGAAGAAATTTCTATGCTCTATCACTTTTTTTCCCACTGAATTTCTTGTGCATAATTCCTTCCATCCTGCCTGCCTTATTTGATAAATTGGTTAGTTGATCAATTTATGACATTTGTAAGATGTGACGTACATCTAATGTTAACTTACCGAATAAATAATATCGAGTCTGCGCATGACTGCATGGCTTTGCTCTGGTTTCCTCTGACATCCCAAAGATGTTCCAGTTTTTAGGTTAATTGGCCTCTGCAAATTACCCCTCGTGCTTAGGGAGTGGATGCGAAAGTGGGAAAACATAGAAGAAGTATGAAGATAGGCTTGGACTCTGGGCTGAGAGCTTTTTCTAATGCAGTATCTCTAAAATAAATACTGGACCATTGTTTCAGATGAAATTATTTTTAATTTTAGGTATGCTTGGATTATATCATCTTGAGGAATCCAGTTGTGCTGCACTGAGCTCGGAGTCTGGTCACTGGCAGGCAAGATCTTGTGAAGCTGCTCTACCATATGTATGCAAGAAACACTTCAATCAGACAAGATTAGAGTCCATCGGTAGGTATAATATAATATAATGATTCAATAATACTTTATTGTCATGTACCTCAAAACAATTAAATTTTAATTTTTTTGTATACAATCCTGTAATAGCGTACAGCAGACTTCACATAGCCAGTAGACAAAAGAGTCGACACATTTCTGGCACCGACAAAGTTTCAAAAGATTTTGGTATAGTCTTGTCTTCTCGCTGCGGCGAAGCAGGCCTGCCATCGCACGTGGCCGCAGGCGGCCTGCTGGGTCACTCTTTGTCTTGGCCACACTGGGTCCCTCTACTTTCTCAATGGTTCATCGCCGGGTCCCTCTTTGCTCTTTCTGTTTCTCCCAGGTGCCAACAGTCCTGCTTTAAACATTCTTTGGACCCCAAGATTTTGATTATCTCCTTTATGTAATTTGGTGCCATTTTTGGTAATACCTGTACTCCAGTGAAATATCCTATGACATTTGGTAACTCAAGTCAAGTAAGTCAAGTGTGCTTTATTATCATATGTACCGGAATGGAACAATGAAATTCTTACTTGCATCAGGACACAGGTTTGTGAACCAGGAAGTGCTTGTGATGGTGATAACAACACAATGGCTTTGGTTTTCTCAGAGGTGGTGGGGAATTTCTGATCATCCAGTCCAGTATGTTGGACAAGCTGTCTGATGTTTTTTTTCTAAATGCAGAGAATTATATTCTGCACTCTGGATTTTTCCCTTTGTTCTATGTATTGTACTTGAGTTTGACTTGATTGTATTGATGTATTGTGTGATCTGATCTGTTTGGATGGCACACAAAACAAAGCTTTTCCCTTTACCTCAGTTTATGTGACAATAGAAAACCTAAACTTTGAGACTGATCAAGCAAGGCAGTATGAAGTAGGATTGGGTCCATGGCACCAGTTGAGTAGAAATTGAACACAATGTTTTCTGATGTTGCGAAAAGGCAACCTATTAATGAGAAGAAGGTTACTCCAAAATAGACCATTTTTGGAGGGCACTGGACGTAACAGTGTGGCAGGAGAACAAATAGCCTTTGTCACATAGTCCACTTATCTGCCAATCAACCCCCCTCCTGTATCCACTGATCATTGCCCCACTTTTTTTTTTCTCCAGCTTTCTCCCCCATACTCAATCATTCTGAAGAAGGGTCCCAACCTGAAATGTCGCCTGTCCATTCATTCCCTCCACAGATGCTGCCTGACTGATTGATAGAATTGATTGATAGAATTTATTGCCACACAACCAGGGTCGGTGGAATTTTGGGTTGTCAGCAGCGTTACAATAATAAAGAACACACAACCACAATAAAAATGTAACACAAACATCCACCACAGCATTCATCACTGTGGTGGAAGGCACAGAACTTGGCCAGTCCTCCTCCATTTTCCCCCGTGGTCGGGACCTCCACTCCACCTTTCCCCCGTGGTCGGGACCTGCTAAGTTCCTCCAACACCTTGTATTTTGCTTGACATTCCAGCATCTGCGGTCTCTTGAGAAGCCATTGTAATTGGTTTGGTTAGAATAGAATGAAAGATGATGAATATGACTCCATCCAATAGTAAAATGGGACAGGCATTGGGGGTGGGGGTCATGTGGCTCTTAATGCATTCTATTTTCTTGGGAAATATTGAGGAAATCAACTGGCGTACATTGGTTGTGGCCAGGGGGGAGAGGTGATCTCTTCCAGGCACAACATTTGACATACATGATCAGATGTTGGCACCCAGTGCCTGATGTACATTTCTGTTTTTTGTTTCAATGCATTGTTCATCAAAGCACTAGAATTTATCTTGTGATATGCAGATCAGGGTCCAAGAAATAACATTTGGAGTATTGTTTAACCTTGTTTAACATTGTGGGAAACGTTCCTGGCAAATGAGCCTATTCATTGAAGGAATTCGATGCCCTTGAGAGCAGTTAGTGGAATTATGGAAAACAGAATGCCACTTACCACAATAGAGAAGTAAGCGCATTTTCACAAGAAAGATCAGGTGAAGGCATCTGAAATAAATAACTATTTAATATGTGTATTTTATAGGAAATATAAATATTTACGTTTACATAATGTGTCACAGTCATAGTCATACAGCTC
This sequence comes from Amblyraja radiata, assembly GCF_010909765.2. Taxonomy (NCBI): domain Eukaryota; kingdom Metazoa; phylum Chordata; class Chondrichthyes; order Rajiformes; family Rajidae; genus Amblyraja; species Amblyraja radiata. Next base: position 34,487,740 of record NC_045962.1, on the reverse strand, counting down.
GGAAATAGGCCTTCAGTCCAACTTGTCCATGCTAACCAAGTTGCCTATCTGAGCTAGTCCCATTTTTCTGCATTTGGCTCGTATCCCTCTAAACATTATGATCTTAAGATCTTGTGATCTTATCAGTTCCTTTTTTTGTAAATATCACAGCAACATGAACATTTTTGCTATTTCATCCATTGACTACTTTTTAAATTGAGCTATTTGCTTTCAGACCTGGAAATGGTCCTACTTCTGGTACAAACGCTGGGATTAAGTGCCTCAAGATTGCATCTTTTGCTGACACTGAAATACAGGGCAAAATTGTTTGGGACTGAATAAATGCTGTTCTTGAAAGTAACCTGACTTGACCATTTCAGTTCCTGTACCTTGCCTAATAATAACTAAATGAAAATGTTTTTGTTGACATGTTTTTGAAAATATAGTCTCCAAATTTATTTCCTACTCTATTTTTATTTTTTTTCAATAATTTTGGAATTTAAGGGCGGTGTCAGTAATCATGATGTGACACCAAACCCTATTTGTCACATGGTTTTCTTTTTGGCCAGCTGTCCCTTTATCTAAGGTACACAAAATTGCTGGAGAAACTCAGCGGGTGCAGCAGCATCTATGGAGCGAAGGAAATAGGCGACGTTTCGGGCCGAAACCCTTCTTCAAACTGGCGACGTTTCGGGCCGAAACCCTTCCCTCCTCTGTCCCTTTATCTATATTGGGCTCCAGCCTTGCCAATCTGCTGAAGGCTTAACCGCCTATCAATTCAGATCCAAGTGGAGATGACCATCAATGCAGCATTTATTGTCTGTTCCCAACCCATAAAGAAATAATTTCAAATGGTTGCATAAATCGTTATGAAAAATCTGGATGTTCTGTTTCCGTGCAGTATAACTCCATGAATCAGTTACATGAAAATTATTTTTTTTTTAAATTCCGAATGTTGAAACCTTTTTTATTTACTTTGGTCAACAGTCCTGTTGCAGCTTTTTTTTAAATTGAGACATGGCCGACAGCTTCTCAAGATTTACTGTAAATCCCATTAAATCTCCAGATAGAAATTCCAAGAATCGCAAGAAATTGGTCATCAAGCCTCACTTAAATATTTAGCGCAGACTGCATCAACCAGATCTTCTTGAGCAGATAATGTTGGGTGTTTATATTTTTAGAGTTGGCTGTACCTGTCAAAATGATCAAAACCGCATTCCTGCATCTCCTGCCAAATGCAGTAGTTCACCTTCCTTTCCAGAAATGTCCATTGGGAAAACTGGATCATAATTTAGAAAATGTGTCATACTACTTGGGGTAATCCAGTTTCTGCTGAAGATACTTAAACAGACATTAGATTCTTCGTTTACATATCCATGAGGCATGAGGTCGGCATCCCCTGACATTTAGATGGCAAAGTGCTAGAGTTACTCAGTGGGTCAGGCAACATCTCTGGAGAAAAGGCTGGGTGACGTTTTGGCCCTCCTTTAGACCCAAAACGTTAATCTGAAAAAGGATCCCAACCCAAAACGTCACCCGTTTTTTCCAGAGATGCTGCCTGACCCGCTGAGTTACTCCAGCACTGTAAGTCTATCTTTGGTATTAACCAGCATTTGCTTCTATGCTTTGATGGCCAGAACTAGTCTCAGAAATTTGTGCAGTTTGAGTCTGAAGAAGGGACCTATGTAGCCTATCCACATCCTCGAGCTGCTGCTGACCCACAGAGTTACTCCAGTACTTTGTGTCCTATCCTAGTTTCACCTTGTTTATAGCTATATTTGAGGTGCAGGTTAATCTGACCAAACTCTGTTCTTGTAAAACAAGTACAGTGGGAAGCACTTTCCAACCAAAATTATTTAACCACTTTTTTTACATAATGTAATGTTGAAAGAACATGATATAATGTTGAAAGTAGACACAAAATGCTGGAGTAACTCAGCGGGTGAGGCAGCATCTATAGAGAGAAGGAATGGGCGACGTTTCGGGTTGAGACCCTTCTTCAGACTGATGTCGAGGGAGGGGGTGGGACAAAGATAGAATGATGACGGAGACAGTAAGACTAGTAGAAGAACTGGGAAGGGGAAGGAGAGAGAAAGTAAGGGCTGTCTGAAGTTAAAATTGTTAACATTCTTTGTTGGTTTGTAACAGATTCTTGGAAGTACTTCAACACAGAATGTGAACCCAACTGGCTTGCCTACAATGGCTTCTGCTTTTTTATGCATAAGGAAGAGTTGAATTGGGGTGATGCAAGTAGCTTCTGCAAATCCAATGAAAGTGAACTCATCAGCATACACTCATTGGCGGATGTGGAGCTGGTTGTCACCAAGCTTCATGAAGGTAAGACTTTGCGCCCAGTACTTTAGAGATGCAGCATGGAAACAGGCCCTTCGGCCCACCGAATCCACGCTGTCCAGCAATGCCCATACACTAGCACTATCCTACACTTGAGCGACAATTTACGGAAGCCAATTAACCTACAAACCTGAAGTCTTTGGAATGTGGGAGGAAACCGGAGCACCCGGAGAAAACCGGATAGGAAATGGATAGGTGACGTTTTGGATCTGGACTAACTTGCCAGTGGTCAAAATTGAATTTCTAATCTGCTACATTGTTGGTCCGATGATTTTTTTGATCTTTAAAATGGTGGATTTCTTTACCGTACTATTCACAGTTGTATTTTGATAGCTATTGTTATTTGTTCTTTAGCCTACAGATCTGAGGTTTGGACAGGATTAAGTACCACCAGTTTTCCAGCCTTGTTTAACTGGTCAGATGGATCTACCGTGACATTCACTTACTGGGACAAGGGGGAACCCAATATCCCCTATAACACCACAACACACTGTGTATCCTACTCTGGAGAGGCAAGTTCTGTACTAACATATTACTTTGACCATCTCACCCGTGTGATCCTGTTAGTTTGTTAATATGTGGCTAAGACTTAATTTTAAATGGGAAGGAGGCAACTGTCCTGATTCGGGGAGAATGTTTAGCTTATCTCTGCCTTGGATGCGTGACAACCCTTCAGTTGGCTACTGAAGCTTTAATGACATTTTACCCCACACACACACACACACACACACATTCCTTTCAACATTCTAAAGGGACGACCTTCCATGACTTAAGTTAGAGATACACGGAAACAGGACCTTCGGCCCACCAAGTCCACACCGACCATTGATCACCCGTCTGCCCTAGTTCGGTTATCCCACTTTCCAATTCACACCCTACATGTTAGGGGCAATTTAAACGCTATATAACCTACAAATCCACTCATCTTTGACTTAACCAGAGCACTCGGTGTAAACCAACATGGTCACAGAGAGAACGATCATACTCCACACAAACAGCACCTGAGATTCAGGATGGAACCAGGGTCTCTGGCGCTGTGAGGCAGTAGCTCCACCAGCTGCGCTAATGTGCTGCTCTTCATTGGTAATTGATTGTTAAAATCATCTGGGGCATCTCAATGTCCTGTAAATATTACTTTCCTTTAATGTTATAGGGTATTGCATTCAACAAAAATGAATATTGATTAAAAATTATTGATAGGGAACCTTTATACTTTTATATTTTACAGTTGGGTCGATGGAAGGTTGAACAATGTGACATGAAGCTACCATATGTTTGTAAAAAGGTGGGCAAGGTTAGGAATGAAACAGGTCTGGCTGATGTAGGATGCCCACAGAATGAGGTAATTACTTTATACCCTTGAGGTGCGCACGTAATTCCTTTTTTTTGGGGGGAGGGGGGGGAAAAGACACGAAATGCTGGAGTAACTTAGCGGGTCAGGCAGCATCGCTGAAGGACACGGATAGGTGATGTTTGGGTTGGAATCCTCATTCCCCCTCACCTGTGTTCACCTATTACCTGCCACGCTTTGATCAGCCATGATCATATTGAATGGCGGTGCAGGCTTGAAGGGCCAAATGGCCTACTCTTGCACCTATTTTCTATGTTTCTATGTCCTGCCTCTTCTCTCTTCCAGCTTTCTTTCTGTCGTCTCACCCTCCCCCCACCCTGCAATCAGATTGAAGAATGGTCAGGACACAAAACATCCCCTATTCATGTTCTCCACAGATGCTGCCCAACCCACTGAGTTATTCTAGCACTTTGTGCCTTTTTTGTAAAACAGCATCTGCAGTTTCTTGTATCTTCGCATGATTCTTTTACGGTAACTTTAGACTGTTCATCTTATATTTAAATATACTTCATAGAAACTTATTTTAACACAAACACTTTTTCCCCATAATCAAGTTTGGCTAACAATTAACAATGTAGGAAGGAACTGCGGATGCTGGTTTAAACTGAAGACAGACACACAAAGCAGCTTTTTGTGTCTATCTAACAATTAGCTATCCCGTGTATTATCAGTTCAATATATTCACTCAGTATTGCTTCAAAAATTGTGATGCTGGGTGTCACTTTTCCTTTGCTGTAAACCCAACAATATTTCCTGCTGAGATTTTTTTTATTGTGTTCTACACCTACATCCTGTGTTATGGTCCAATTAGCCATGAATTTATCCCTGCAATTCCACTGTAATCTCAATTTGGAACTCCCATAAAGAGATGTTTATTTAAATCGGGTTTGTTGCACAAGCAGATAGTTGTGGCAACGGATTGGGATATATGAGGGAAGGTCAACTAATGACTCATTCAAACTATCTACGAGAATACGCTTCACACTTTATATCCAGAAGACAAAGGTCTTCTACTTCACTTTTCCCTACATTGCCCCCTGACAAGAAAGGTCCACTGAGAAATAGAAAATGTGGATTATTTTTCTGCACCATATAGCCAACTCCTCAGTGAAGGTGAGATGTCAACGATTACATTTACCATCATCTTCAATGAATCTGCACAGATTTTGGCCAATGACTAAGAGTTTGAAGGTCCAGCCCCCAAAAGTTTGTGGTCATCAGATTCCTGAAATAGCCCCTCTATTCTCAGTTCTCTCTGGCAGGAGATGATTTGAGTATCTTCTCAAAGCTTCCTAGAGAAGGTGCACCACCCCCATTGACTTGTGGGAATCCCTGTCCCATCGTGTTCAAAATTGAGGAGTATTTGATGGCATTGATGACTGATGTCCAGTGCACCATCTCTCAAATGACCTTTGTCTAAAATAACCTGCCACACTTGTGGCAGAATCTGCAGATCCCCATGTTGGGCTCATCAACAGCCACCAAATTATATTACAAAAACGCAAAGTGCTGGAGTAACTCAGTGGATCAGGCAGCATCTTAGGTGGAAAATGGATAGGCAACATTTTTAGTTAGGATCCTTCTTGAGTCAAGGGTCCCAACTCCAAACAACAGTCTCCATTTTCCTCCATAAATGCTGCCTGACCCACTGAGTTCCTCCAGCACTTTGTGTTTTGCTCAAGATTTCAGCATCTGCATTTTGTTATGTCTCCAAGAAAGAGATTAGCCACTTAATCTTGCCAGCACACAGATAATCCAACACTCCAACCACACACATGTAACACAACGCAATTGCACAAAATACTGAGGGCACTCAGCGAGTCTATGGAGGGAATGGACAGGCGATGTTTCACTTCTTGATTTTATCTGTCCATTCCCTCCACAGATGCTGCCTGACCCACCGAGTTGCTCCAGTACTTTGTGTTTTGCTCCAGATTCCATCAGCTGCAGTTCCTTGTGTCACTAAATTGGAGAGCATCCTTGGACTCATCAACAACCACCAAATTGGAGAAAAACACAAAATGTCGGAGTAACTGGGCAGGTCAGGCAGCATCTGTGGGAGGAAATTGATAAGCTTCCTTGCTCCCAAGAAAGATGTATGGCAAGCAGGAAGCACAAGAAACTGCAGATACTGGAATCTTGTGCTGCAAGTAGTTGGATTAGGGAGAACAATTAAAAAGACCAACCGACGTATCATACTGAAAACCGGAAAACTGCAGGAGCTGGAAATCCGAAATATCGCAACACTCAGCAAGTCTGGCGGCTTCTATCAGGGGAGCAGTTTGAAATTTCAGATCAGAGATTTTAAAGCGGGAATGAAAAAGTGGAAAAGCAATTTAGTTATATGTAGAAATGGTGAAAGGCAGGTCAGAGAATGCTGGAAAGGCCCAACACATAAAGCAGTATCTGTGGAGATCTTTGTCTTCTATTCATCCCTCGTCCTCGCTGCAACGTAAAGCTAACATTTTATATTTTCCCAATTCTAATGTAGGCTCTTTGACCTGAGACCTTGACTCTTTCTTGGTCCAGAGATTGTGCTTGTCCGAAATGTTTCCAGATTTTCAGTTTTTTAATTTCAGACACAAAAATGGGGATATTGTAACTGAGTTAGGGGTTTACTGCTTGAAAGATGCACCATAGAAATGAGGCCCTTTAGTCCACTACGATCATTGATCTCCCGTTCACACAAGTTCTATGTTATTCCACTTTCTCATCCACTGCTTGCACACTAGGGAGAAATTTACAGAGAGCCAATTAACCCACAAACCCACACGTCTTTGGGATGTGGGAGGAAACCGGGGCACCTGGAGGAAACCCACATGGTCATGGGGAGTGCAAATTCCACACAGAACAGTTAGTAAGATTAGAGATGAAAGGAGACAAGTAGTCAGGCTACCAGACCTGGTGGAATTCTTGGACAGGGAAGTACGGAATATGTTAGAGCCACACTACGGGAATATTGAAGATTACAAACCAATTGAGGAAGATGTTTAATAGTTTTAAAAGTATTAAAACACTTTTTTTTTTAAATCGTACCATACGCACCAAAACAAATTATATTACTCTTTCAATCTCTCACCATATGTCCTTTTTTCAATACCTGTCAGAATCGAACCCTGGATCTCTGGCTCTGTTACGCAACTGTGCCACTATGCCGCCCTTTTTGTAAATAAAAACAATGTTAGCTTATTCAATATTAACATATTACAGCCTTGGTTCAAGCAGTAGCAAAAACTAGTTGAAGGTTGATTTCTTTTTTCTTTTTTAAGAACTGGAAAAGACATGGAAATTACTGCTACAAACTTGATCCAATAGAAGTAGATTTTGATTCCAAATGTCATCTTACGATACAAAACAGGTACACGAAACTTCATACTTTACTTTTTGAATAATTTTACATTGAATAATTTATTTTAAACATAATATTTGTATGTAAAGTATGACTCTTGTAACCAGGGTATTAATTTGCTTCAGCCTGTGAGTGGCCTCTTTTAACACATGGACATCTACTTGCATGCAATTTTCCATGAACTTTATCATACAGCATAAACCAAAATTTGGAATGCAGTAATATGCTTTTGAGTGAGAAAATAGCTTACTTTATAAACACAAAGCATATTGCTATAAAGTGCCTCAGTAACACAGCGTCTGGAGAAGATGCATAGGTGATGTTTCTGGTCAGATCCAACTGGAGAAGGATCCCAATCTGAAATGTCACTTATCCATGTTCTCCAGAGAAGCTGCCTGACATGTTGAGTGCCTCCAGCATTTTGTGTCTTTATTGTGGATATTTTAAATTTATAAATAGGTACCAAATCCCCCAGTAACATAAATAATACTTAAAATATAAGTATTTCTCCACTGTCCTAAAGACGTCTCAGATTTCTTCCAGGATACGGATCTTGTTGTGGTCATACCGATTAAGTCTTTCACATAAAGTTTAATTTACCCTTGCTTTACGTGACCTTCAATCTGGAATGAGAATTTATTCAAACTGAACAAAAACATCACAACACCAGATGGTAAAAATATTAAGTTAATTTGATTTAACCATGTATAAATTACATGCATGTAGCAGAATAGTCACCACTCTTATGTTTTGTGACTTGTCTCATGAAGTAAATATATATTTTTCCTAAATATGCAGGTTCGAGCAAGAATTCATTAATAGTCTAATTGCAAAACACACCTCAAAATTTGGCCACTACATCTGGACAAGTTTGCAAGATAAAAATGGTACAGGAGAATACACATGGTCTGCACAAAATAAGGAGAGAGAACCTGTAACCTATACAAACTGGAATACATTTCAACCAAGTATGTAACAGTGTATTTCTGTTTTTAAACATTTATCACTCTTGTATTTGTTTTCAAAACAAAAAGAGGTTCAACATGTTTATATTGTGCCAGGTTTAAAACTGAGCCATATGGATCTGTTCTTCATTCCCTTTCAGAGTTGATCTGTCTTAACTTGAGCATGGAAAGCTACACTTGGCTCAGTATATTTTGTGCAAGGTTGGAATAAACTATCTCAGATCATTTCCTATGATTGCTTGATAGATGTAGCATGGAAGCAAACCCCTTGGCCACAATGACTATCAATAGCCCTTACACGCTATTTCCATGTTAAGCCACTTTTGCGTACATTCCCTGCACACTTGGGGCAATTTTATAGAGGCCAATTAATTTGTAACCCTGCACGTCTTTGAGATATGGCAGGAAACCCATGAAGAACATGCAAACTCCATGTAGACAGCACTCAAGGTCAATATTGAACCCACGTCTCGGGCCCTGTAAAGCAGCAGCTCTACCTGCTGTGCCACTTGTTAAGTAAATGCATGGATAGCCTCAGAAACAATTATCATAAAGGTTTGATTTAGTTGATTCATGAGAAAGAGGAAAAATGGGGGGAAAACTTGACATCTATGACTGAAAGATTAGAAGCAAGTGAATCTAATCAGCAGAAGAGGTTGACAGCACGGAGACTCAATGAGCAAGCAGGACACATGCACTTTGAGCTTGGTCCAGGACAGAACAAACACACTCAGTGGTGAAACCACTTGCAAAGCAGTTAAAGCATGTGATCACAATGGGGGAAAAAAAGTACTGCTAATGATCTCTTCCCAACATTGACTCCATCTACACATCATGTTGCCTCAGAAAAACAACCAACATAATCAGACGTCCCACCCCAGTCATTCCACCTTCTTCCTACTCCCATCCAAGAAAAGGTACAGAAGCTTGAAAGCAGGCAGCACCAGACTCGGGAACAACTTCTTCCCCACTGTTATCAGGCTTCAGAATGGTCCTTCTGTAAGCTGGGGAACTGTCTAATTCACCTCTACCCTATTGTGGACATTGGACTTTGCCTGTGGAACTGTTTCACTACAGACCTAAAAACTCTATTCTGCACTCTGTATCTTCCCCGTTGCTCTATCAATTGTACTCCAGCTTGAGTAAGGAAGGAACTGCAGATGCTCGTTTAAACCAAACATAGACACAAAAAGCTGGAGTAACTCAGTGGGACAGGCAGCATCTCTGGAGAGGAATGGGTGAAGTTTCGGGTGGAGACCTTGTAATAGCGCCACCTTTGGTCGGAGGATTGTAAATTATTGAATAAACCACAGTACACCGCAGTCGATTTCCGATCACCAGCGAATCAACTCGTATTCTGTGGCTGAGCATAAGATATCACAAAATGGGATCGCGGATTCCCCAGCTTTAATTGTTCGTGTAGATAAGGAATTCTACAGAGGCACAGAGAAGATTGTATAACTTTTGGTGTCACAGTAAGCAGAAAATCCGGTCACAAAGTTGGAATTCTGTGAGACTGTTAGAAATCCAAAATGGCAGTGCCCAGCGGGTACCTCGGACGATTGGGTGAGCTACAGCAAAGCCGGGAAACGTTCAGTGCGTACATCGAACGTTCAGAGATGTTTTTTGCTGCAAATAACATTACTGAAGTAGAAGCTTCTGATGCGGAATCAAGACGTTTGAATGAAGCAACTCAAGCGAGGAAAAGAGCAATTTTTGTCACTGAAATGGGTCCCAATGTTTATGAAACGGTAAAGAATTTGTTAGCTCCAGCCAAACCAGACACACCTTTGAAGGATATTCTTAAGAAGTTAACAGAACATTATGTCCCTAAGCCCTTAGAAATAGCTGAAAGCTATCGATTTGGAACGAGATGCCAACTTCCAGAGGAGGACATTAGTCATTTAATTGTGGTACTCAAGAGGTTAGCAATTCATTGTAAATTTGGAAATTTCCAAGATCGGGCATTAAGAGACCGTTTCGTGTGTGGACTGAGAAGTGAGCGGATCCATAGTAAGCTGATGACTGTGTACGACCTGACATTTAAAACAGCTTGTAAAACTGCTTTGTCAATGGATATGGCAGAGTGGGGTTCTAGAGAAGTCAGGACAACCTCTGGACAACCAGCGGAATAGTTGAACAAGCTGCAGTCCAGCAAACCAAAGACGGATAAGTCGACAAAGACTTCAGAGAATCATTATCCATGGAAGGGTAGCAAGACTACTGCAAAGTCATGCTATCGCTGTTTAGTCTTGTCCGTTCTTCAAGGTGGAGTGTTACTCGTGTCACAAGATGGGACATCTAGCGAAGGCTTGTCGCAAGGCTAAGCAGAGCAAAGGTGGATCAACTGCAGGCAGAGGAAGAGCCTCTCGACATGTACACCATCTGCAGCAATGAGCTAGCGAACCAGAAGACAAAGAATGTGTCCATGCAAGTCCAATTGAATGGAGCTCATGTTAGCATGGAAGTCGACACAGGAGCATCTGTGAGCGTGATTCCAGAATTTGTGTATCGGGCGAAGCTGTCAAATTCCCTTGGAAGCGAAGCAAATCAAGCTGCGTGGTTTCTCTGGAGAGAAGATTCCAGTGTTAGGAAGTGTACAGGTATCAGTAAGGTATAAGGAGCAACAGGCGGAGTTGCCTCTCGTAGTTGTAAAGGGAGATAAGCCTGCTTTGCTAGGCAGGAATTGGTTGCAGATCTTGAAGCTAAACTGGAATGAGATATTTCTCGTTCGCGAAGAGTTCAAGCGTCCGGGGGATATAATCGAGCAACATCCGAAGGTGTTCAGCGACCAGGGAGAGCCAATCAAGGGGTACAAGGCGAAAGTACAAGTGAAGCAGGAAGCGACACCAGTGCATTTCAAACCACGGGCCGTGCCGTATGCACTTAAGGTCGAGAAAGAACTGAAAAGACTTGAAGCTGAGAACATTATCAGTAAGGTAGTGAATGGGCAACACCCATTGTAGTTGTACCTAAACCTGATGGTAGTGTTAGACCTTGTGTGCATTATAAGATAACCGTAAACCAGGTACTTGAAGGTAGCATAGCAGATACCCTACCAACGGCAGAGGATTTGTTTAGCACCCTCACAGGCGATCAAGTCTTCACAAAAATGGACTTGACAAATGCCTACTTGCAGTTGGGTGTAGATGACGAATCTAAATCCCAGTTGACTATCAACATGCATTTGGGATTGTTTCAGTTCAATGTGCTCCCATTTGGTATATCATCAGCCCCAGGGATTTTTCAAGGGTTGATGACACAAATTCTAGAGGGAATTGAAGGTGTGGTGTATTACTTGGATGACATCCTCATCTCAGCCCCTGACAGGCAGACACATGATGAAAGGTTGGAAGTGGTACTCAAATGCCTTGAAACACATGGTGTAAGAGTGAAGGCACAGAAATGTGAGTTCTTCCAGAACTCGGTAGAGTACTTGGGCCATAAGATAGACAAGGATGGTCTACACCCCACCATGGGTAAAGTTGATGCGATTAAGAACGCGCCCACTCCCATAAACATCTCTGAGCTCCGATCCTTTTTAGGATTAATGCATTATTATGGGAAGTTCATGCCAAATCTGTCCACTGTTTACATCCCTTGAATGAGCTCTTGAGAAAAGATGTACCATGGAAGTGGACACATGAATGTGACCAAGCTTTCGAGACATGTGAAGATCAGTTGGCAGAATGCTTGTTCATTACGATGTCAATAAGCCAATGAAGTTAGTGTGTGATGCTTCACCATACAGTGTTGGTTCTGTGATCTCTCATGTGCTAGAAAATGGAGAGGAGAGGCTAATGGCATTTGCGACTAGAACACACAATGCCAGTGAGATAAATTATGCGCAAATAGAGCGAGAGGCTCTTGCATTGATTTTTGGCGTTGGGAGGTTTCACAAATACTTGTATGGTAGAACGTTTATAATCAAGACAGATCACCAGCCGTTGACAGTGATCCTAAATCCAAACGCACACATACCAACTCTGGCAGCAGCCAGAATGCAAAGATGGGCATTGATATTGTCTACATATCAATATGATATTCAGTATCGTAAGGCAGCAGAGCGCAGCAATGCTGACGCCATATCTAGATTACTTTTGGAATCAGAGGTTACCCCAAACAGAGAGGACGTGTTTTATTTCTCTCATGTAGATGAGTTACCTATCACTTCAGGGGACATTCGGAAGGCTACTCGCACTGACAGACCTTTGTCAAGAGTGCAGGAGTATGTTACAAATGGATGGCCAAACAAATTGCCAGATTCAGAGGCAGAACTGAAACCATTCTTTGTACATAGGAATGAACTCTCAGAAGACAAAGGGTGTGTCATGTGGGGAGTGAGAGTTGTAATCCCTGAAAGATATGGAGTAAAATTGCTAGGAGATCTTCATGATCAGCATTTGGGAATGTGTCTAACAAAAAGTCTAGCCAGAAGCTATCTATGGTGGCCTGGTCTAGATAAGAACATAGAACAAACAGTGAAAGAATGTAGCACATGTCAAGCAGTTGGAAAGAATCCACCAACAGTACCGCTACAGCCATGGAAATGGTTGACCAGTGAGAGACATGACAAACATTAGCAAATGATCATGGAGAAATTGTCAATATAAAAACAACAACAAATTGTGGACGCAGCCCAGACCATCACACAAACCAATCTCCCATTGACTGTGTCTGCACTTCGCGCTGCTTCGTCAAGGCCACCAGTATAATTAAAGACGAGTCTCATCCCAGTCACTCAATAAACTAAACTGTAATAAATGTTGAAAAATTTACTCCATTGTCACTGATGTTGATCCTGGTAATTTTATAGTCCCCTGTGATGATGCAAATTTGGGGTGAATATGTTGATTGGAGTAACGATGGTACTTAAAATTATAGAACCAGACAAAGTTTCATTTTTAACCATAACTATCTGCATGATATCCTGAAAGTGTATCAAAACTTAAGATTTATAGTATTGCTTAATGATAAAAAAGCAAATGGAAGCAAAGATACACACACCATCTGGGAGATCCAAGAACAAGCACATTTTGGCCATTTCCCCACATTCCGCAGTCATGGATTGTTTTAGAAGAGTGCGTTTCCAGAGTGTCTAGCTTCCCAGCTCTAATCCCAGGTCTGTGAGAACCCCTTGTGTAAAAAGAAATCCTGGAATGCCTCTGGTTACAAACCAAGTAAAGATATGGGCCAAACTTTGGCAGGTGGAACTAATATAGATGGGGTATCTTGGACGACATGGGCAAGTTGAGCTGAAGAGCCTGCTTTCATGTTGTATGACTCTGACATCGATACAAGAAGGTATTTCTGTGGCAAGTTGCAGTCTTCTCCTAACTAAATAAACATGTTGCTGGAGCATGATTTGGCCATGTCACGTGATAAAGAATTATATCTGATTTCTGGCTGGAGCTGATAAAACATGAAGCAGTCTAGGGGGGAGGCATTGGTCTTTGAAACTTAATGAGCACAACATCTTCTCCCTCCCGGCAATGCTGACAGGGATCCAAATTTAAATAGTCAAGAGTGTTTAATTGTCATATGCACTGACAGCACAATGAAATTCTTACTTGCATAACAGTTCTGTAAACACAGTACACAGAGATAATGTATCAAGCAAAATTCAATAAATGTAAACCCTAATTCTAGTGCTAAAAAAGCCCTTTGGATGCAACCAAAGACAATCCATAGCTTATGCTATAGTTAATTAAAGACACACAGTGCTGGAGTAACTCAGCGGGTCAGGCAACATCACTGGAGAGCATGGATAGGTGACATTTTGGGTCGGGGCCTTTCTTCAGACGTGTATACATTTATAGGTTAATGTTGTGTTGATGTAATGACTGGCCATTGTGGCGGCTTCTTGCCCTGGTCCAGCCTGCTCCACGATGTATCAACAGGCTTGATAGACTCTCAGATCCTTATAGATCGTGAACTAGCAGAGGGATAGTAATAAATGTACAAACACACTTTCTGTAAGTGTCGTAATAAAAACTAAAGATTTTCAAAAAATATTTATAAGAGTTTACATATTTTCCAATAACGAGTATTCAATTCAAAGTCCAAGGATGTGAGATAAGCACAAAATTTAGACTTAGACTTAGATCCTTTATTTGTCATTCAGACCTTTTGGTCTGAACGAAATGTCGTTGCCTGCAGCCATACATGTAATAATAAACAACAAAACACACAATAAACACAAATTAACATCCACCACAGTAAGTTCACCAGGCACCTCCTCACTGTGATGGAGGCAAAAATCTTAGGGTTACTGTCTCTTCCCTCCTCTTCTCCCTCTGCGCTGAGGCGATACCCCACCGGGCGATGGTAAGTCAGTCCCACGGCTTACCGAGCTCCGCGAACGGGCCGGTTCAAGCTCCGCGGCCCGGGGTGGTCGAAGCTGCCGCCCTCCAGTCCTGCGGATGCAGCTGTTGCCGCGGGAGCTCCGGAAAACAGGCACCAGCCTGTGACCTGCGAGCTCCGGGTGATGTCGCCTACTGGCACGCGGCCGAGCCCCGGATTCAGGTCGCCGCCGCCAGAACGCCACCTCAGCTACCAGAGCACCGTCCTAGCCCCAAGCCGGGCCGCCCTCACGGGAGCGCCGTCCCAGCCCCGAGCCGGGCCACCATCACGGGAGCGCCGTCTCAGCCCCGAGCCGGGCCGCCCTCACGGGAGCGCCGTCCCAGCCTCGAGTCGTGCCGCTGCCACCAGAGCGTCTCAGCCCCGCGATGGGCCACCCTCACCGGAGCGCCGAGTCGTGCTGCTGCCACTGGAGCGCCCGAACGCCGCCACAGCTCGAAGACGGCCAGCCTCGCGTTGGTGAGTCCTGGCTGGCTCTACCTCTGGAGCCTCGGGGTCGGTCGCAGGTTGGAGGCCGCCAGCTCTGCCATTAGGCCTCAGCGCAGACGGAGGCAGAGAAGGGGGATACGACAAGAAAAAGTCGCATTCCCCCGAAGGGAGAGACAGAAAGCCCTGTTTCAGCCCCTCCCCCCCCCCCCTCCCCCACACATAACACAACCTAATAACCAAAGTAAAAACAGACGGACTGCAGGCGAGCCGCAGCCGTTCAACAGCGCCGCCACTTCCGAAAATGTTGGAGTAACTCAGCAGGTCAGGCAGCATCTATGCAGAGCTCAGATTGGTGGCATTTCAGGTCAGGGCCCTTCTTCAGACCCGAAACATCACCTATCCATTTTCTCCAGAGATGCTTCCTGAGCCACTGAGTAACTCCAGCACTTTGTATCTATCTTTGGTGTAAACCAGAATCTGCAGTTCTTTTTTATTCCAATAATCTGAGTGTGATCTCATACTTTGTGATCATATTTAAAATGAACAAATTATGAATGTTGCACAGATGTTATTTACAGGAACTCCTTGTTTCAGATGCTCCAGGTGGATGTGTCATTATGACAACAGGACAATCTCTTGGTCGTTGGGCAGTTGGGAACTGTAAGAAGATAACTGCAATGTCCATTTGTAAGAAGAGTATTGCCAATAACACGGGAACTGAAGAAACGCTTCCAACAGGTCCTTGCCCCACTGGTTGGCTGACGAATGCCGAAATCCATCACTGTTACAAGGTGAATAACTGAAATTTGTTCATGTGTATATGGGAATAAATGAACAAAATCTTATACCAACAACATTGAAAGGTGAAATAGTTAAACATGCTAACAGGTGAAATGCCAGAGAGGAATTGGTAACAAGATTCAGTGTGGAAAATACAATTAACCATCTCTGAAACGGGTTGTCAAGGGTTGTGGAGAGACAGCATAAGAATGGAGTTGAGCAGAAAGGATATGATTGAATGGCGAAGTAGACCTGATGGGTCAAATGGCCTAATTCTACTCCTAAAACTTAGGAACATAAACCAAAATGCATTTTCACGAGATCTGCATTTTACCTTTTTCCATTAATGAAACTTTTGAAGTAAGTGGCTGATGGCCTCAAAAAAGGAGTTATCTGAACCAGTTGCCATTGATTATTGCATATTTCCTTAACGTACAAAGTGGAATAAGAAAGGAAACTTTTAATAACGTTGCCATTCCTAATTTCTCTTGCTGGGAGGATGTGTAACTGGAAATATTTCACCTCTAGCCTTTGTCACTTACTCCACCCATGTACCAATCAAACCTTCCCTCAGCTGTATCCGCCCATCTTGCTAGGCTTTGCCTGACTTCCAAGTCATTCTTCCAACTTTCCTTCCCCTCTTCCCCCTCTGTAGAAGTGTCCCGACCCAGAAACGTCCTCAGTCCATTCCCCCCTCCACAGATGCTGCCTGATCTGCTGAGTTCCTCCATCTTCTTGTTTTAGTTTTGATCCCTTCTTAACCCAGGGACACTGAGTGATGCTCTGCGTTAATAATAATAATAATAATAATAAATTTTATTTATTGGGCGCCTTTCAGACATCTCAAGGACACCTTACATAGGTTAACAGGAAATATAAACATATAATCAGAATAAAATAAATAATAAAGACATCACAGAAACACAAATTAAAAACAGAATTCAGTCCAAAAACAAAAATCAAAAACACAATGTGAAGAGAGAGCAGCGGCAGCTAAAGCTCGGCAGCGTCCACTCTCCCTTCACGGCAGCCATCTTGGACAAAGACTAACAGGATTACCTTACAGACAAAAAATCATCCCCCCACAATGGACACCACTGTGGGGGAAGGCACAATGTCCAGTCCCTATCCCAAGTTCACCCCATAGTCAGGCCTATTGAGGCCACCGCAATTGCCTCTACGGAGGCCCGATGTTCATGGCCGTTCTCACCGGGTGGTCTTGCCCCGGCATCGGGAGAGTCCTCTCAGCGGATGGGCCACCTGGAACGGCCGCTATCTAGCTGGAGACCACGGCTTCCGAAGCCGACAAGGCCGCGCCGGTTTGGAGCTCCCAGGCTCCCGATGTTGAAAACGGCGCTGCCCGCTCCGCAGCCCGGAGGTGTTGAACACGGCGGTCTCAGCTCACCAGAGCTCCAGCGCGTTAATCCAGCGCGGCGACCCAGGCAAGGCATCGCCCGCTCCGCGATAGCGCTCCAGGCCGAGGTGCTGGGCGGTCCCCGCCAGAAAACGGCGCTCCAAACCCGCTGGTAGGCCACGAGGACGGGTCGACGGGCAGCCCGGAGAAAAAGCTGCCTCACCGACCAGGTAGGGACCTAGAAATAAAATTACCCCCTACCCCCCACATTAAAAAGTCCATTTCTCCAAACGGACGAGACAGGACTAGCTAAAAACTTTTTTTTTTTTAAAGCGAGTTTAACGGACGGCTGCTGGTTAGCAGCCGTTCCTCCAAGATGGCTCCTCCTCCGTTCTGCACAACATCCTTTGAAGTGGTCTAACCTCCTTTCCCATCTTTGCATTGTCAGCCATGCTGTTGAAAGCACTGCAACATTTCTGTATAGACAAGTACCAGATGCATTTTTGAAAGATCAGGGGTCTCATGGCTATGGGGAACCCGCTGATGAGGATGTGTGGCCTGGGGCAAATAAGCAACGATCACATTGAATCTGTGGGATCGCACTGTGCTGCCGCACAGCGTCCGAGACTCCAGTTCGATCCTGACCTCGGGTGTTGTGTGGACTTTGAACGTTCTCCCTGTGACTATTCAGGTTTCGTCCAGGTGCTCTGATTTCTCCCACATCCCAAAGATATGCGCGTTTATCGGCTATTTAGTCTCTGTAAAATTGACTCTAGTGTAAATTTATCGGCTAATTAGCCTCTAAAATTGACTAGATGCAAAAGTGGGATAACATAGAACGTGTTTGAACGGGTGGGTGATCAATGTTCGGCGTGGACTCAATGGACCCAAGAGCCTGTCTCCATGCTGTATCTGTAAACTAAACCAAAGTACCTGCATTTTCATGAATGCTTCCATATTGTATTCACATCTTACTCATCATTGTTGCCTGCTGCACTTCGTATAGCCCTGCTCTCTGAACCATGTATCTGCCCCAAATGGTACCAGCATCTGAGCTGTGTTCAGCAATGTCTGGTAGAATCCATGTTCTCCAGAGAAGCTGCCTGACCCACTGTGTTACTCTAACATTATGTGTCTGTCTTACAGAATGAATGTCCTTAACTCACTGAGTATTCTTGTCCTTTTGTGCCCTGGGTCGCCACACAATTCATGATAACTTTTTATTTTGAATTTTGCCAGACAAAGGAATAACAATCAATTCAAATTGAATTTGTAGATATTTCATCACGAGAGAGTGGTAAGAAAGAGAACCTGGGAAGAAGCTGAGCGATTCTGTGAGGCTTTGGGAGCCCATCTACCAAGTTTCAGTCACCACGATGAAATGGTATATCTTCACAGCTTGCTGCGAAAAACAATCAGGTAAGTGGAGCAACATAAATGTGTGGAGTTTTACTTACTTATTTCTTTTATTAGAGTCCTACAGGCCCTTTGACAAAACTTGCCCACGCTGACCAACAAACCCCATCTACACTAGTCCCATCTCGCTGCATTTGGCTGGATAATCTTAGAGGTCCAAGCAATTTTGTTCAAATACATAATTTAAACTTTGCAAATGTTTTTCAGTGTTCCGATTTGGATAATCCATATCTAATCACATACTCATAGAGCTGTGCAGCATGGAAGCTAGCCCTTAGGCCCAATTTATCCATATTGATAAACTACTTTTAAATTGAAATAAACCGAATTATAAATTAATTGCATTTTTTTAAAAACCGAATGGCAACTAGCTGCATTGCTTGTGTAACGTTCAAATTATTCAATGAATCAAAACCCTGTCATGCAAAACTGGTGTGAAATTATTGTGAATTGAAAGTGGTGATTAGTTTTGAGGAAGAGGAACAAAGCAGTGTGATTGGAAGTGGGAAAGAAGAGTTGAACAACTCAAACCTATTGTTGCTTAAAGGTCCTTTTAAAGCTGTCTGTCAAAAGTGTAGGAACAAGGAACTGCAGATGCTGATCCACAAAAAAATGACAAAGTGCTGGAGTAACTGCAGGTTAGATAGCATCCCTGGAGAACATGGATAGGTGACGTTTCAGGTTGAGTCCCATCTCCAGACACCACTTCTGTCAGAAGTATACTTGTCTTTATAGGTTGATGTGACTGGGAAGAGAGAGTTTTACTCAACACTAACATTTCATCAATAGAATATTTTTTAAAAGTAGTCATTTATATCATGTCTTGCATGTCCTGTTTGGAATATCTCAGTTATAGTGAATTAAGTATTTTTGAAGCAATGTACAGTTGCAATGTAGGAAACACAATAGCCATTGGTGATCAACAGGTTTGGAACAGACAGCAGTTAATCTGCCTTTTCTGTTGTATATTTTCAAGATTATTTTAATTTTAGTTGAAGTATAGTCACGCAGCACAGAAATAGGGCCTTCGGCCCAACCTGTCCAAGCCGACCAAAGTGCCCCATCTAAACTGGTCCCATTTGCCTGCAGTTGGCTCGTATTCCTCTAATCCTTTCCTATCGACCTGCCTGTCCAAATGTCAGCATTCCAAAAACCTTCACCACTCTATCCACGCGGCGAACTATGTACTTGTTCTTCTTAATCTTTCTGCTCTTCAGCAGTTCCCAGGCCATTGCTGTTCACTGTGAAGATCCTGCCCTAGTTTGATGTAACAAAAAATGTAACTTCTCGTTCTTGGCTGACTTACACTCCATTAGTATTCCTCTGCCCACTTGCCCAGCTGGTCAAAATGCCACTAATTCTTGATAACCAGTGTCACTTTGGATAATGCCACCTGTTAGTGTTAACTGGAGTCCAAATAGAATGTGAACAACTTTGAGGGACAAAATGACATATCATCTTCCTATGTTTTTCAAATGTATCGTATCCTTCCTTTCCTTCTGCAGTGATGAACGGTGGTTTTGGGTTGGATTAAACAAGAGAAATCCAGATTCCAAAGGCTCTTGGGAATGGAGTGATGGCCGGCCGGTAAATGTCATCTTTTCTGGTGTTTATTTTTAATGGGTTATTTTTTAAACACTATCTTATAGAAGTTCGCTGGTTGTGTCTCTAAAGCATGTGTGGACAATTTACACCCATGATAAACATTGACACAAGGCGTTTGCTGATCTTCACAATGAAGTCGAGAGATCTTTTCTGTCCATCAGGGAGAGCAACCATTGGTTTAACATCTTGTGGAAGCATTGTTACCTCCGCTAAGTGTTCCCTCAGAACTGCCCTGGAGTATAAGTCTAGATTCATGAGCTTCACTTGCTGAAGTGGATCTTGAATATCGGATGTTCTGATGAGAGGGCCAATTAAAGATGAAACATTTCATTCAGCACTGACCCGAATTTCCACTTAAGCTAATAAGAACATTCAGGACCCAAATGCCTACATTTGAATTAGGAGGTAGAGATTGGTTAAAAAAAAAAAATACTTTTGCTTCTCCATATTCATTTGTTAACCAGTGTGGTTTCAAAGGAGTCCATCCGGCTGACACACCTGCTTAGAACATAGAAATCACAGCCCTTTGGCCCACAATGTCCATGCTGAACATGAAGCTAAGACCAACTCTTATCTGCCTGCATGTATTCCATATCCCTCCATTCCCTGCATATCCATGTACTTCTCCAAAAGCCTCTGAAATTCCACTGTCGCACCTGCCTCCATCACCTTCCCTGGCGATGCGTTACAGGTACTCACCATCCTCTGTGTCAACAAAAACTTCCTCTCCTTTAAACTTTGCCTCCATAGTCTTGTTCAGTTTCTTTCATTAATTATCATTTGGTGCCCAAGAAATTTGAAATAAAAAATGTCCCACATGCATACCTTGCACAATATACCAATTAAAATCAATTTCTCTCCTGTGTAACTGCACATTAAATTGAATCAATGTGTTGCTTTGTGAATTTTCTTTTGTTTCCGCCACATTTGAGGTTTTATTTCCAAGCCAGTGGGGAAACTAGCGTTACAGAGTGCAGATCGAAGATTCCTTTCACTGACCTCCACAGCTGGTATAGTCGCTGCATTACAGCACCGGAGACCTGGGTTCGATCTTGACCTCGTGTGCTATCTGTGAGGAGTTTGCACGTTCTCCCTGCGACTGCATGCGTTTCCTCGGGCATTCCTCCCACATCCCAAGATGTGCGGGTTTGTAGGTTAATTGACTTTCTGCAAATTGGCCCTCGAGTGTAGGTAGTAGATGAGAAAGTGGGATAACATAGAACTAGTGTGAATGAGTGATCGATGGTCGCCTTTTATCCTGTTGTGTTCTAATGTTTTTGTAGGTTTCCTTGGTGGTCTTACCAGTTGAATTTAAAGAAGATGGTTTTGCTGTGCGAGATTGTAGTGCATTTCAGGTAAGACTTCAGTCTTGCTGGCAAAGTGAAAAACAGCACCTTGTATTCCACCTGGGTAGCCTACAACCCAATAGTATGAATGATGAATGTGTCAAGTTCAGATAACCAATGCCACATTTATTCCTTTCCCATTTCTACTGGACCATCTAGGTTGTCTCCCTTCTGAGGGAGGGTCCCAACCGAAAAATTGCTTATCCATCGTCACCTGAGATGCTGCCTGAGCTGCTGAGTTACTCTGACCTTCTGATTCACTTCTGACCTTCTGATTCACTTCTGACCTATCCTTCCTAACCCTTCCTGCACCTGATTTTGCACCACCTTCCAATCGCTGTCTTTACCTTACCTCGCCCTTCCCCCACCTGGCTCCATCTGCCCATTTTTTAATTTTTTTTATTTCTTCATCTTTTGCCCACCCATCAGCATTTGTCTCTAACACTCCCCTTTTTTTCCCTCGTCCACCTCCAAATTCCCCACCCCCCCCACCTCGCCTCAACTTCCTGTACTTCCTGGTCCAGGTCATGACCCAAAACATTGACAACTCCATGACTCCACAAATCCTAATGGATCTGCTGAGGTCTTCCAGCTGATTTTTGCTTGAGGCATTTGCTTGAGGTCTTATTTCCTAGCTGGCAATGGGTCTTTGTAGTCAGCTGTAGCTTTGACTGTGTAAGATGGCGCTAAAATCTGGTGACTATTGCATATGGACTCAGTGGGCAGTTCCAATGTATGAGGTACTTAATCTGGGAAATATGGCAATAATTTCACTGAGCCAAAAGCAAAAAGTATTTCACCGTACCTTTGGCACGCATTGTATTGTATTGTATTTTAATGACCACACAGCCAGGCTGGTGGAATTTGTTATCAGTACAGCTCGGTACAGGTTCCAACATTTCATCAAACATTAAACATATAACATAGATATACATACAGACAGACACATTACATAATACATAAGGGCCATGCTTATTCTTATTCCTCACCGTACAGAGTTTAAAATGTTAATTGCAGTGGGAATGAAACTGTTTTTGAAGTTCCTGAGCTGTCGGAGATGGAAAAGTCTTTGCTGGGCTTTTCCATAGATGTGGTCTGCGTTTGTCCTCCATTTGAGGTTGTTGCTGATGTGGGTTCCAAGGAGTTTGAATGTGTCAGTGATGGAGATGGATTCACCTTTAATGAGCACAGGAGTTTTGGGGGATGGCTGGCGTCTTGGGTCGATGATGAGTTCTTTTGTTTTTGATGACAATAAACGAACCATTGAACCATTAGAAATAATTTTAGTCAAGGTGCTGTGACTGTGTTGAAGCCACATTTGTTACCCAGCCTGATTTACTCTGATGGGATGGGAGTGAAATCTTTATTTAAATTCCTTTTCCCCTAATTGTGCTCCTGAAATTTTGTTATCTGTTCTTCTCGTTGTTAAGTACATTAGACTGGGAGATGTTCGCTCAGCAAGCACGTTAAGTTCCTCCAGCACAGTCTGTATCAAGGAAAGCACTAATGGTTGTGGGAATACTTAAGAAGTCACTGGCAAAGAAACTGATCAAGCACACTGCCCAATCCCTTAATGGGAGTCAAGAGTGTTTAATTGACATGTGCTGAACAGGAAACAATTAACTTCTTACTTGCAGCAGCATAACATGTCTACTCAGATATAATAAACCAAAAAAAAAGTCAAATATTTATATTATTTATTTATTTGTTTATACTTTAGTGTAAAACAAAAGACCAAAGTCCCGAATGCAACCAAGTGCATAGTTTGGAGTTTAGTAGGTATTTGTAGTGTTCAAGAGCCTGCAGGTTGTTGGGAAGAAGCTGTGCTTGAAACTTGCAGGACGTGGTTTTCCGTGTGCGGACGTGGCGTTGAAGGACGAGAAGCCGAAGCAAAGAAGTGGAAGCCAAATAACCGAACGGAAACAAAGCCGAAACACCACCTAACCGAAAGGGCAGGACGCCTAAAAACTAACCGAATGGCCGCTCAGACGAAAAGTCAAATAATGGACATGACTTCGCCGGGGGGGGACTTGTCAGCGATTGGTCCAGACCCCCGCGTCCATCACATCACTGGCCGGTGGAGACAGGAGGGTGGGGGTCATTTTCCCACACAAGCCATAGGTGACTGGGCACTCTGAACCCGAGCACCAAGTTGTAAGCGGACAAAGGAGCCCCCATTTTTCGGCTGAGCGGCCATTCGGCGGTTAGTTGGCTTGTAGGCGACGCAGCCTTTCGGTTAGTTTGCATTTAGGCGTCCCACCCTTTCGGTTAGTTGCCGTTTTGACTTCGTACCTTTTGATTATTTGGTGTTTCGACTTCGTTTCCGTTCGGTTATTTGGCTTCCACTTCTTCGCTTCGGCTTCTCGTCCTTCGACGCCATGTCCGGGTACCGAAGTTTTCAGGCTGCTGTACCTTCTTACTGATGGCAGGTGTGAAATGCAAGTGTGGCCAGGCTGGTGTGAATCTTTGATGAAGCTGGCTGCCTTTTTGAAGCTGAGGTTTGTCGAGTTTTACACTGGTGAAGACATCCAGTGAGCAGTGAATGTTTCATTACACTTCTGAATTGAGTGTGGAGAGCACAATGGCGCAGCAGTAGAGTTCCTCCCTTACAGCACCAGAGACACCGGTTCGATCGTGACGAGTGGGTGCTGTCTGTATAGAGTTTGTATGATCTCTGTGACCGCGAGGGTTTTCTCTGGGTGCTCTCGTTTCCTCCTACACTCCAATGACTTACAGGTTTGTGGTTTAATTGGCTTTCGTTATATAGGATAGTGCTGTGCTAAAGTACAAGGTGATTGCTGGTCAGTGCGGCCTCAGTGGGCAGTAAAGCCAAGCATTTGAATGGCCAGGCTGAGTCTCTACAATATTTGATCAGTTGCAATGATAAGAATGATCCAGTTCGACAGCCTGTCCTTGGTGAATTTGACAGTATTTCAACCTTTTTCGAGAATGGTCAGGAGCAAATAGTTTGCCCTGGGCTTTTTCACGTCGTTAGATGTGTAAGTCAGTGGGTATTATCAACTTATCTCACTTACAGCATTAGAAGAACTGAAAATACTGACTTCTGCAGTGAATCGTATCACTTCAAAACTTTAAATGCAAAATTTTACAGCTGATGGTAATTGGAGACTACTTTTAGTTTAACCTAAGCTGTTTCGACTTTACTTTTCTATAGAGATTCAGCACGGAAGCAGGCACATTGGCCCAACGAGTCTGTGTCGGCCAGCGATCACCACCCCACACACTAACCTACACACACTAGGGACAAATGTACAACTTATCAAAGCCAATTAACCTACAAGCCTGTATGTCTTGAGTAAGGAAGGAAACCATAGCCCCCGGACAAAACCCCAGTGGTCACAGGTAGAGCATACAAACTCAGACACCACCTGTAATCAGGATGGAAACCGGGTGTCTGGTGCTGTAAGGCAGCAACTCTACCGCTGCACCACCGTGCCGCTTGTTCTTGCGATGGCAATTGATGTGCTGTCCACATACATTTCAAATGGGTATTGACAATTATTCATCTTTATAAACACATCTTTCCAAATTACAACAATTTGTGTATATGTCATCTCTTTTGAAACTCCCTCTGGGGTTTAGAAGGTTCTTTCATTTAATACAAGGCTCTCTCAGGTGATGTTGGACAGAGACCAACAGTTGGGTCAATGAAATGAATCTTGGACATAAAACACAATAAACAGAAACAGTAATGGTTGGCGTGATCACTTGGGCCACCTATGTTTCAGTTAGTTTACAGCCAGACACCTGACCTGGGTTGGTGCCTGCTAGAAAAGCCCAATTAAATGCTTGGAATAAGATGCAATGAAATAAGAATTTCAATATCTTATTTGGTAGGAGTATTGTTTTTGTTATAGTCACATGTACAGGATACAGTGAAAAACTTTGTGCGCTATCCAGTCAATTCATACTATACATGATAACAATTAAATCATAAACAGTACAATAGGTAGTGCAAAAAGTATCAGAATGCAGAATGTAGTATTATAGCTTTGTGGCGTTATCGTTATAAAGAGTGCAGATTTTTTTTTAAAACTGAGAGCCACATAGAGAGATTTTGACTGCACCCATACGTAGAGTCATAAAGCAGGGAAACAGGCCATTCAGCCCAACGTGTCCGTGCAGACCTTGATTCTTCTACACCTTTCCTGCCTATGTATCTGTCCAAGTGTCTTTTAAATTTTGTTATTGTACTTGCCTCCTCTGGCAGCTCATTCCATATACCCACCACACTCTTGAGTGGAAAATGTTGCCCCTTGGGTTCCGATCAGATTTTTCCTGTCTCACCTTAAATCTATGTCCTCTGGTTCCTGATTTCCCCTATTCTAGGTAAAAGTGTCTGTACATTCACCTGCCTATACCCCTCGTGATATTATATACCTCTAAGATCTCCTTTCAGCCTCCTGCACTCCTAGGAATAAAGTCCTAGCCATCCCAATCTCTCCCTATAGCTCAGGCGCTCAAGTCCTGGCAACATCCTCACAAATCTTTTCTGCACCCTTTCCTTTGAGAGATCCATTCGGTTATGTTTGGGTTTATTGTTGTTGTGGTACCGAGGTACAGTGAAAATTTTTGTTTCGTACCAGCACTGATATGTGAATGGAGTGCATTCAGCAGCAGAAAGTGGCAAACTATTGCTGCCGGCAACTAGAAGTGCCAAATATAATATAAATCTTCGAGATTAAATGGAGCCTTGTCTTAACCTTTTTGTATTTCTACAGACACAGAAACCTTTATGGAATTATTTTATGTTTGACATCCGAAGGAAATTTGATTATCACTTAATGCCTTTCCACTGCGACATTAGACTTGAATGGATTTGCCAGATACCGAAAGGTAAATGATTGTTTATCTAGCTTAACTGTAACTGTAATCTCTGGTTGCATTTAAAAGATTTTTGGTTATGCAGGGAATGGAGGAATATGGGTTATGTGCAGGTAGATGGTGATCTTGGAATCATGTTTAGCACAGACATTGTGGGCTGAAGGGCCTGTTCTTGTGCTGTACTGTTCTATGTAATCACTTGCCACACTTCAATGAGATCTGTTGCCATTTTTTTCTACAGCTTTAAATCACTAAATATTTGGTACCTCTTGTATCATCACAGAAAGTTTTGATATTATAGGAGATTTTTCTACATTTGCATGCTGACTGAAAGAGTCGTCTGGTTAAAATCCATTTCCATCTCTTAATCCATTATGGAATTCCGCATTTCGTGTAATTCAAATGCATTTTCCTGTACTTTTCAATTGCGAGAATGGTTTCCATCTCTATCATAATTACAATGTGAATTTCCACAGCGGGCTGGATGGAGAAAAATCTCCCCAAATCTTGTTTAAGTATATTATAAATTAATTGATTAATATTCTCTTATTGTTGGATGGAAAATGGATCACTATTTTTCGTAATTTCATACTACTCAAATTCATATAGCTCAAATTACCACTATTTTGACAAGTAACTAAAAGTTATGGAAAAATAAGCTATGGAAACTATGAGGATCAAAGAAGAGGAAGTACTGACACTTTTGAGAAATATAAAAGTGGATAAGTCTCCAGGTCCGGACAGGATATTCCCTCGGACATTGAGGGAAGTTAGTGTAGAAATAGCAGGGGCTATGGCAGAAATATTTCAAATGTCATTAGAAACGGGAATAGTGCCGGAGGATTGGCGTACTGCGCATGTTGTTCCATTGTTTAAAAAGGGGTCTAAGAGTAAACCTAGCAATTATAGACCTGTTAGTTTGACGTCAGTGGTGGGCAAATTAATGGAAAGAATACTTAGAGATAATATATATAAGCATCTGGATAAACAGGGTCTGATTAGGAACAGTCAACATGGATTTGTGCCTGGAAGGTCATGTTTAACTAATCTTCTTGAATTTTTTGAAGATGTTACTCGGGAAATTGATGAGGGTAAAGCAGTGGATGTTGTGTATATGGACTTCAGTAAGGCCTTTGACAAGGTTCCTCATGGAAGGTTGGTTAAGAAGGTTCAATGGTTGGGTATTAATGGTGGAGTAGCAAGATGGATTCAACAGTGGCTGAATGGGAGATGCCAGAGAGTAATGGTGGATGGTTGTTTGTCAGGTTGGAGGCCAGTGACGAGTGGGGTGCCACAGGGATCTGTGTTGGGTCCACTGTTGTTTGTCATGTACATCAATGATCTGGACGATGGTGTGGTAAATTGGATTAGTAAGTATGCAGATGATACTAAGATAGGTGGGGTTGCGGGTAATGAAGTAGAGTTTCAAAGTCTACAGAGAGATTTATGCCAGTTGGAAGAGTGGGCTGAAAGATGGCAGATGGAGTTTAATGCTGATAAGTGTGAGGTGCTACATCTTGGCAGGACAAATCAAAATAGGACGTACATGGTAAATGGTAGGGAATTGAAGAATGTAGGTGAACAGAGGGATCTGGGAATAACTGTGCACAGTTCCATGAAAGTGGAATCTCATGTAGATAGGGTGGTAAAGAAAGCTTTTGGTGTGCTGGCCTTTATAAATCAGAGCATTGAGTATAGAAGTTGGGATGTAATGTTAAAATTGTACAAGGCATTGGTGAGGCCAATTCTGGAGTATGGTGTACAATTTTGGTCGCCTAATTATAGGAAGGATGTCAACAAAATAGAGAGAGTACAGAGGAGATTTACTAGAATGTTGCCTGGGTTTCAGCAACTAAGTTACAGAGAAAGGTTGAACAAGTTAGGGCTTTATTCTTTGGAGCGCAGAAGGTTAAGGGGGGACTTGATAGAGGTTTTTAAAATGATGAGAGGGATAGACAGAGTTGACGTGGAAAAGCTTTTCCCACTGAGAGTAGGGAAGATTCAAACAAGGGGACATGACTTGAGAATTAAGGGACTGAAGTTTAGGGGTAACATGAGGGGGAACTTCTTTACTCAGAGAGTGGTAGCTGTGTGGAATGAGCTTCCAGTGAAGGTGGTGGAGGCAGGTTCGTTTTTATCATTTAAAAATAAATTGGATAGTTATATGGATGGGAAAGGAATGGAGGGTTATGGTCTGAGCGCAGGTATATGGGACTAGGGGAGATTATGTGTTCGGCACGGACTAGAGGGGTCGAGATGGCCTGTTTCCGTGCTGTAATTGTTATATGGTTATATGGTTATGAAAACTTTTCCAATGGCTGAAGTTGCATCCTTCCATTCAAAGATGATTAGAACTGTATGCCTTACAGCAAAAATAATGTTTCATACCAATAAACATGGGAGTAGAATTGGACCATTTCCTTGCCATTCGATCATGGCTGATCTATCTTTCCCTCTCAACCCCATTTTCCCCTCTTCTCCCCATAACCTTGACTTCCTTTAGAATAATGAAAGGGCCACAATGAGAGAGGTTGAGAGATTTTGACTACACCATACGTAGAGTCATAATAACCTCTCCTTATAGAGATACAGTGTGGAAACAGGCCCTTCGGCCCACCGAGTCCGCGCCGACCAGCGATCACCCCGTACATTAGCACTGTCTACACACTAAGGACAATTTACAATTTTACCAATGTCTTTAGAATGTGGGAGGAAATAAGCGCACTCGGAGAAAATCCACATGGTCACAGGGAGAACACACAAACTCTGTACAGATGGCACCCGTAGTCGGGATTGAACCCGGAACTCTGGCGCTATGAGGCAGCAACTCTACCGCTGCGCCACTGTGCCGCCATAACTTTCTTGCCTCCCTACTATTATCATCGGGTATATTGGGCTATGAGCTTTGAGGTTCATAATTTTTCAAAGCTTCTCGGTTCTGTAACCTTCTTTAAAGGTCAGGCATGGCACTGGCTTGGTTGGGGAACTTGGTCAGCATGGACAAGTTGGGCTGATGTGTTGTATAGCTTTGGTGACTCTTCTATGACTCTAACTCCTTAATAGTCCCTCCTTTGCTACCTAATCTATTCTCCTTAATTACAGTGTTTACACTGCCACCTCTGTGAAGACACGCAAAGTATTCATAAAGAACCACATTTAATTCTTCTGCCTCCAGGATTCCATTATGATGTCTAATCGATGTTTTGTTTTCCTAAGTTATCCTATTTTTGTGTATTAGTAAAATCTCCTTAATTTTATTTGCTGGTTTTCATATTTATTTATTTGTAATTTATTTTTTCATTTTGGCCCTAGTCTTTTTACTATCCTTAAATTACTGCATATTGAGCCCTCCACACAGTCAACGAACTATACAGCACAGAAATAGGCCATTTGGCTCAGTTTGTCCATGCCAACTAAAGTTTATATAATTAGCATATCTGACACAAGTGGGTGCAAGGAACTGCCGAGGCTGGTTTACCAAAAAAAGATAGTGTTGGAGTAACTCAGCGGGTTAGGTAGCATCTCTGAGAACATGGATAGGTAACGATTTGGGTCTGAAGAAGGGTCTCAACCCAAAACACCACCTATCCATGTCTCCAGGGATGCCGTCTGACCTGCTGAGTTACTCCAGCACTCTGTTCCTTATCTGACATAAGCTTCTCTTCTATAGTATATTCTGCACATGAACATCCAGAGAGCTTTAAGTTTGTTAATCTCACCATTTTTGTTTTGGGGGAACTTGTTTATTTTAACTTCTCATTCTCAAGCCTGAATACCTCCTACATAATGTTTCCAGTCAAAAAAAAATCTCCAAATCATACTTTAGTTTTTTACAAAATGGTTGTATTCCCCTAACAAGATCATTTAATTGCTGTAGTCTCTCCTTTTCCAGTACTGCATTACATTACTATCCCATGCATTAAAATGCCTCTTGCCTCATAATTCCCCTCCAACTGAGTGGGTTCCTTCTCCTAAACTAGTCCAGAACTGCTCCCTCTTTTGGTATTCTGCACAGTAGCTAAAACAAAATTCTTCCAAAATGTATTTTCTTTATACAGCCTTTATATCTTTTACATGATTCTATCCTAATTGATATCAGTGTAGTCTAAATATTTTACTATTGCTGCCATATAATTGTTGAATATATAAAAGTTTTTCCACATGGTTGTTCTGCCTCCCTCTCACTGAATGGAGATCTGTTGTGCACTCCCAATAGTACATTTGTTCCCTCATTGTTCAAATGTGTGGTCCTGTTTGATAATCAATTTAGCATATACTTCAAATTCCCTGCACCTTGTATCACCCTCAGAATCTCGTATGATTGGGAATGTTGCCATGCCCTGTTCAGGAATAGATCATGCTCTATATTAATGTGCATGCCTCAGCTATCTGAAGTTTGTAAGCTTGTGCATTGAAATATGTGGCATTTAACTAGTGTAGGTCTGTTATTTTTTACTGCCTGTATCACTTGTGTCAATCCTTTGAACCCTTTTTTTTTATTTGACTTTCGTAGCTTCCTAAATTATGACCTTGAAACGTCTTCATCTCTTCTACCTTTGTCAGTGATACCAATGTGGACTAGATTATTCCTAGTCTTTAGAATACAATGAACTAATTAAATAAAATGGCAACAAGGTTAGGCTGATAATCATTTTGTTCTAAATTGACAAGAAAGTATGCAATTTTATGATTCATTTCATTTGTTTGTTTTATTGTTTAATCAGTGTTGGGGGGAATGAATCATAACAAACTTAATTTCTAACTCAGTTACATAGTTAAAAAGAGAACAAATGTACTGTGAATTTCCATAGCTTGTCTCCAATTATTTTTATATCTGGGGTAATTGAAGTAGAAAAAGCAAAAATTGTCATATAAAGCCTCGTGTATATTCTCAAGGGATTTTACCAAGGTTACAATGAGAGATTTGTAGAAATTTTACTGAAATTTCATTTGAAATTTCATATATTGATATCTTTTTATTGAATCCATGCTTCATAACTTGAAATTAAAAATTTCCATCAATTTATGAATTGTACTTTCTCTTTGGCAGGTGTTGAATTGAGGACCCCAGACTGGTATATTCCAGGTAAGTCGGTGTACAAAGCGTAACTCTTGTCTGAATTGTACTGAGTGTACAGCATGCTGGAGAAATTCAGCAGGTCGGGCAACATCCATGTAGGGAAATGGACTGTCAGTGTTTCGCGTCAGAACCCTTCATCTGGTCCAGTCCAGTAATGTTGACTGTCCATTTTCCTCCACAGACTTTAGAGCTACAGGGTGAATACAGGCCTTTCAGCCAACCAAGTCTGTGCCAACCAGCAATCACCTTGTAGACTAATACTATCCTACATACTCAGGACAATTTACAATTCTGCCAAAGCCAATTAACCTGCAAATCTGTATGTCTTTGGGATGTGGGAGGAAACCGGAGCACCCGGAGAAAATCCACATGTCATAGGAAACTCTGTACAGACAGCGTCCATAGTCAGGATCGAACCTGGATCTCTGGTATTCTTAGGCAGCAGCTCTACAGCTACACCACTGTGCCACCTACGGATGCTGCTTGACCCATTGAGTAGTTCTAGCAGATTGGTGGAAACCCACTATTGTGCAAATATTTGGAACGGTGTCCAAAAGAGGGAAATAAAGGACACGTCTGATATTCATAACATTGACTGTGCTTGTTGTTCATATTTTGCTCTTTGACAACTGCCCATTGCACATCTGTTTGACCTGCCCACCCAGGAGTCTTGACTGAATCTGGTTGATTTCCCCCTCAGCAGATGATGCACAGATTTATGGGTGGGTTGTAAGTTGGACTTCAACAGTGCTTGGGCAAATGGTAAGTGGACATCATTGCCACAGGATGCCAAAAAGAAATGTACAAATATTTTCCAGCATTTACACGGACTGTTTAAAATACCACGTTCCACAACCGCCACCTCCTCGACATTGGAATGTAGTGACTAATGCAAAACCAAAATACCGCAGATACTGAAATAAAGTAAAAGGGTGTCATTTCTTTTTTCTTTGCGGGGTAAACTCACATTGAGGTTTTCATTTGTCTAATTGCTTCACCATTTTCCTGTTTGCATTTGTTCAGATGGGGAGAGTATTCATGGGCCCACAGTTGTTATTGATGGGAATGAGTATTGGTTTGTGAACAATACTATGCTAACCTACCAAGAAGCTGATCTATATTGCACAAGAAATGAGAGCAAATTGGCTTCCATAACATCCAGACCTGCAATAAAAATGATTAAAACTCATCTACAAAAGGTAGGTTGTGTGTCCATAATTTTTGTCATTTTGCAAAATTGATAACTTTTGGCTTTGAGTATGTGATCTTGTGCTATGAAGCATAACCAAAGCGATGTAATATAGGCTATTATTGTCATGTCTCCAATCAAATCAGATAATACTGTAAATACAATCAAGCCAAAATCAAGTACAATGAAATGTGCCACAAACGTGAACTACACTTTTAATTTCAGCTAAGTGAGGTGAAGCTTACTCTCTTTGGAGAAATCTAAGAATGCCTCATCTCCGGCTGGGCTACCTAAACATGTACTTAATAGAAAAACTATCTCCACTTTGGGGTTCTTAACCAAGAATTTGACTTTTATTCCAAAGGTTAGATCATACAGGAGAACAGTTTTTCATCGCCACCGCTAGGCATTGCAGAATGCTTTGTAATCCTGCATACATAAACTTCCAAATTTTAATAACATTTATTATAAAATATTCACCCATTTTATACCCAAAGGTCTCAAGATGTGCAACTTCAAGGATGTCAGATTTTTCAAATATCCATTGCAACTTTATCCTAGCTTGCTGCCACCATTCTCTGGAATCCAAATTTACGTGAATTGAAAGTTACCACACGGAAGCTGATCGATTGGCTCGATACAGACACGCTTTACCAATGACTTAACGCTGCTAAACAAGCCTTTCTAAATCTTCAGGTGGATGAAATTCAGATACATCAAATCAATGAGTCCAAAAAGGACTCTGTTCCCTTGATCTTGTGACAACTCGAGAGCATAATGAGCCCAGTGATCAGCTTCTGTGTGGTAACTTTCAATTCACATAAATTGGGATTCTTCCTCCCCCACCCACCAGCCCAAGTTCAAATGCTACTTTACACCAGACAACTCTTGATGTAATTACAAGGAACTGCAGAGGCTGGTTTACCAAAGAAAGATACAGTGCTGGATTAACTCAGCAGATCAGGCAACATCTCTAGAGAACATGGATAGGTGACGTTTTGGGCCGGGACCTTTCTAATGAATCAAACTCCTGATGTAAAGTAGCTTTTGATCTTGGGAGGGCGGGGGGGGGGGGGGGGAGGAGAGGAGAGGAGAGGGGAGAGAGAACGAGGAAATGCATAACTCACCTCCCTTAAGGCTGAGAAAATCGCTAATGGTTAATGTTTACGTCTGGATTGGGCAGGGATTACCACGTTATATTGATTAGCGTGGAATAATAAAAATGCTGGACCAAGTTATGGAAAAGGACGTATTCCAATAACCAAGTCGAAGGGCAACCACATGAAATAGGAAGGAGCTTTTAAATAGACGAGTTGAGAAAGAATTGTGAAAAAAGTGCCCAGCATGAAATTGCATTAAATAATTTTTTTTTCCTCATTTCCCGCAGCACTTTGCTATGTTGCCAAAGTGGTGGGTAAAGATGATCGATTATAATGTAATGAACAGTCGTTTGTAAGTATACATTATTACCATAATATTACCTCCATTATTCCTTCCATTTATTGTAAGAATTGTTTTCCAAACGTGGTGATATCAGTCCATCATATCTCAGATTAGATTAGATTAGACTTTATTAATCCCCTTATTCAGGGGAAATTCAGATGTCCTTGCAGCACACTAATAAAAATACAACATAGCATTCAAGAAGTTCAACACCAAAACACAAAAACATCCCCCCACAGTGGTTCCCACTGTGGGGGAAGGCACAAAGTCCAGTCCCCATCCTCTTGTCCACCCAGAGTCGGGCCTATTGAGGCCTCCACAGTCGCCGCCACGGTGCCCGATGTTCTCGCCGGGTGATGACGCTCCGGCGTCGGGAGAACCCCCAGCGGCTTGGGGTGCCAGGAACGGCCGCCTTCCCACCGGAGACCGCGGCTTCCAAGCCAACAGACCGCGCCGGACGGAGCTCCACACACTGGCGTTCTCGGTGAGAGATCCCAGGCTCCGGGATGTAAAGTTCAGCGCCGCAGCTGGCCGCTCCACAGAACCGCGGCTCCACAATGTTCTTATTGGCGGTCCCAGCATACTGGAGTTCCAGCGCGGCGACCCAGGAAAGGCATCGCCCGCTCCGCAACAGCGCTCCAGCGCTGCGCCGCCGCCAAAGCCGAGGTTCTGGCCAGGTCTCCTCAGGGAAACGTCGCTCCAGGACCCGCTGGTAGGCCGCGAGGACAGGTCGAAGGCTCTGCTCGGAGGAAGGCAGCCCCTCCGACCAGGTAGGGACTTGAAAAGCAGTTTCCCCCTTCCCCCCCCACCACCCCCCACACATAAAAAGATTAGACCCCCTGACTACACGCTTTGACATACTAAAAATAATTAAAAAGAAGTGAAGAAAAACGGACAGCTGCAGGACAGGCAGCCGTTCAGGACGAGATGTTATGGAGCTGTCCCATTCATGGGCTTATTTTAAAATGTTTGACATTTTCTCCAACTTTTTTCTTCATCGTAAGTATTCAATTTATCTGCAATATAAATTTTATTTGTTTCATATTACTTTGTAATGGAAAAGTTGATAGTTTCAACTTGGAAACCCATTATTTATTATGCTACAAAATAAAAATCGAGAAGGCTCGTAATATTCAGAAAGTCAAGCAGTATCTGTTAAGAGAAACATTTAATGGCAATGAGAAGTCATTAACTCAAAATAGTTAAATCTGTTTCTCTATCTCTGCACACTAACGACCTGACCTAATGAAGATCATTTGTTCAGTTGTCTTTGTAACTTCTTCATTTCCCCTGTTCTGAACCATCTTACACTTGTCTTCAGACTGAAGAAAGGTCTCGACCCGAAACGTCACCCATTCCTTCTCTCCAGAGATGCTGCCTGTCCCGCTGAGTTACTCCAGCATTTTGTGATCTACCTTCGATTTAAACCAGCATCTGCTGTTCTTTCTTACACATTACACTTGCCTCCTTTATGTTCACTACACTGACAAGATCTCCATGTGCTGCTTTGACCTTGTTCCCTTAAAACTACTGACCTTCACAGTACCTGACATTTTGAATGGTTCCTTCATCACAGACGCTACCCTATTCCCATCCAAAATACGATAGTTGCAGTGTTCCTCTAAGCACTTTCTTATGTTGCCACAGTGGTGGGGAAACAGAATTATTATAATGTAATGCACAGTCATTTGTAAGTATACAAGATATACAAAACTGTGGCTAAAGATTGTTTCCTTTCAATCTGTCATTTTATCTTTAACCTATCCATGAAACCTTTTGAACTTTTGTCATCGATGACAAGATTGGAACTGACTCCCTGACAATTCCCCAATTGAATTTATTGGTCGATGTGACCTGCAACCTCCTACCACCTCCCACGCATATGTTGAAAACCTTCCTCGACTATGAAGAAAACCGGCTTCAACTAGACCTGCGACAAAAAAATTATCGATTTTTAAAACGGCAACCTATTTTTAGTCGATGCCGTTTTTAAACATGATGGAAAAAATAGCAGCAACCTAGATGAAGCCTCGACCAGGTGGAAACCACTTTCGACCATTAGGGAGAGTGACCAAAACTCCGGTGACCCCATGGAAACCATGGGTGGTGGGCAAGGTCACCAGAGGTTGATGTTTAGGTCTCGTAAGTGGGACAGGGGCTTTACTGCTCTCCCATATCCTCCTTTAATAATAATAATAATAATATATTTTATTGTGATTGCACGTCAGTACAACGAGATTTAGTATGCAGCTTCCAACCGATGTAAAAGAAAAGTAAAATAAATAAATAAGCTGTGTGACGTGACCATCCGAGGGAGACAGTCCAGGGGGGGTGGGGGGCACTCAGCAGGGCCGGTTCAGAGCCGCTATAGCTCTGGGAATAAAGCTGTTTCTGAGTCTGGAGGTTTGGGCGTAGAAGGCCTTGTAACGTCTGCCGGAGGGAAGTAGTTCAAACAGTCCGTTACAGGGGTGTGATGAGTCTTTATGGATGCTGACGGCCTTCCTGAGGCACCGTGTGTGGTAGATGCCCTCCAAGGCTGGTAGCTGTGTCCCAATGATCCTCTGCGCTCTGTGGACGACGCGCTGAAGAGCTCTCCTCTCCGCCTCCGTGCAGCTGAGATACCACACAGAGATGCCATACGTTAATATGCTCTCTGTGGTGCAGCGGTAGAACGTTGTCAGCAGCTGTTGGGGCAGACCAGTCTTTTTTAATGTCCTCAGGAAGAACAGTCGTTGCTGTGCCTTCTTGACCAGCTCAGCGGTGTTGGTGGACCATGTGAGGTCCTCTGAAATGTGAGTGCCCAGAAACTTAAAGCTGGACACTCTCTCCACAATTTCCCCGTAAATGGAGATTGGGGCATATTCTCCATTATGGGACCTCCTGAAGTCAATAATCAGCTCCTTGGTTTTGGAGGTGTTTAGTGACAAGTTGTTACGTGCGCACCAGTCCGCCAGGTTCTGCACCTCCGCTCTGTATTTTGTTTCATCACCGTTGGTGATCAGCCCAATCACTGTTGTGTCATCTGCAAACTTCACGATGGTGTTGGTGTCGAATGCAGGAACACAGTCGTGAGTGAAGAGGGAGTAGGGCATGGGGATTAGTACACAGCCCTGTGGTGTGCCAGTGCTCAGGGTGATAGTGGAGGACGGGTGCGGGCCCAGTCTCACTGCCTGCGGTCGCTCCGTCAGAAAATTCAGGATCCAATCGCATATCGGCAAGCTGAGGCCTAGCTGATGGAATTTGGTGGTGAGCTTGGTGGGGATGACCGTATTGAATGCAGAGCTATAGTCAACGAAGAGCATCCTCACGTACGTGCCCTGTCTGTCCAGGTGAGTCAGGACAGTGTGAAGAGCCAGAGAGATGGCATCCTCTGTTGATCTATTTGCCCTGTATGCAAATTGATGAGAGTCCAGTGAGGCAGGGATGCTGGATTTGATGTGGGAGAGGACCAGCCTTTCGAAGCACTTCATTGGGTTTGGAGTTAGGGCAACCGGGCGGTAGTCGTTCAGGTTGGTGACTTTAGACTTTTTCGGCACCGGCACTATGGTGGCTGTTTTCAGGCAATTGGGGACCGTTGCCAGAGATAGAGACAGATTGAAGATTCTCGTGAATACCTCCGCCAGCTGTACAGCACAGTCCTTTAGTACCCTTCCCTGGACTCCATCCGGGCCAGCAGCCTTGCGTGGATTGATCCTACGCAGAGCGCACTTTACCTCCTGAGTGCTCAGTGTTAAGGCCTGTCCCTCCGCCATGGCCGGGGTTATTCCACTCCTGGTGGTGTTGCCATTTTCGAAGTGGGCAAAGAAGGTGTTTAGTTCGTTGGCCAGTGTGATATCACCGTGGGGGCAGGCGGGGCTGCTCTTGTAGTCAGTGATGTCCCTGACACCCTGCCACATGCTTCAGGCGTCCGCGGTATTGAAGTGGTCTTCCACCCTTTGCATGTGGATGTCTTTGGCCTTTTTTATGCCTTTGTTCAGGTTCGACCTGGCCGCACTGTAGGCAGAAGTGTCCCTGGATTTAAAGGCATTGTTGCGTTCCCTTAGCAGATCCTGAACCTCCTTGTTCATCCAGGGTTTCCGGTTTGGGAACATCTTTATTTGCTTGTCCACTGTGACAGTCTCCACACAGCAGTTGATGTAGGAGAGCACAGTGGATGTGTACTCCTCCAAGTCTACCTCTGTACCACTGGTTGCCTGTTGTGCAAACAGGTCCCAGTCGGTACGATCAAAGCAGTCCTGGAGTTGTAGGGTGGCGTCCTCGTGCCATATTTTGACCGTCCTTATTGCAGGTTTGGTCTTGCGGATGAGGGGTTTGTATGCAGGCAGTAGAAACAGTGAGAGGTGATCGGATTGTCCCAGGGATGGGCAGAGGAGAGCTCTGTAAGCGTCCTTGATGTTGGTGTACACTTTATCCAGCGTGTTTGAGCCCCTGGTAGGGCACTGCACATGCTGGTGGAATTTGCGTAGTGCAGCTCGTAGGTCGACCTGATTAAAGTCCCCTGCAACAATGAAGGCACCGTCGGGGTGAGCATCCTGCTGCTTACTGATGGCCGAGTGCAGCTGTGCTAGCATTAGGTTAGCATTAGCCTGTGGTGGGATGTATATGGCCATGATGATAACCACAGTAAACTCCTTATTTGTTTGCTTCTTCGAATATCTCCCTTGGATTATCTGGCCAATTTTCCCATTTTGTGACTGAAGCACTTCTGTGCAATTTTGTATTTAAAAAAATATATGCCATTATTTTCAACCTTGGAGGAAAGGGGGGAATATTTTAACCAGAAACCGACTTCTATTTAATAAAACAATTATATAATGTACTGTGACATCTTCATATTTTCTTCCTTTTTTAGTTTGAGTCCATATGACATTTACCACCGATTTATATCCTTCCACAACCAGTACAGGGATTGTTGGTTTATAACCCCATATTATGCGAGGTGGAGAGGTAAGCAATTTATTTGTTTATCTTTATTATGTATTCAAGTTTCTGGTTCATTTTTTCAATTATATGAAATTTATGTAACATATTTTAGCAATTGTACTGCTTTAAGTATAATTGATTATTTTTCTCAAGTAGTTAGATCTCCTGTTTTACCGATGCTGTTGTTTTTCCTGAAGACTATTATTTTTGAGTCACCTTTAATAACCATAGAACATACAACAGCACAGCCCTTCAGCCCACAATGTCTGTGCTGAACATGTACAGTTAAACTAATTTCCCCTGCCTGCTCGTGATTCACTTCCATCCATTTACTACATATTGATGCAGCTATCTAAATCCTCTTTAATACCTCTTTTGTATCTGTCCCCACCAGCACCACTCACTGTGTTTATTTATTTTTTAACAAGTTTAACTGCACATCTCCTTTCAAATGTTGTCCCTCTCGCCTCAACAAAGCACTCTAACCTTTGATATTTCCACCGTGGAGAAAAAGATTCTAACTGGCTACCCCATCCATGCCTCTCACAATTTTATAAACTTCTATCGGGTCTCCCCTCTGCCTTCGATGCTTCAGAGAAAACAATCCATGTTTGTTCAACCTCTCCTTTATAGCTATACCTTCTAACCTGTGCATGATGTTATTGATGTTTAGGTCGATAGAATGATCAACCAAATGTGTGTGTGCTGTTTAACCCCATTCCACTATAACCTCTATTCCTAACCTCCATTTATCAAGCCAAATCTATCCAAATTTTTTCTCATAACATGAATTTCCTTTTATGTGTTTGTGCATTTTGTGTGCTTTTGCAGTCCCTGCAAAAATCCTTCTTTCCTCTTGCCCTTCTTGTTACAAATTGCAAAATTATGTAGCATACATGGGACAGAAACCGATCATTTGGCCCAACAAGTCCACTATGTTTATGCTCTGGTTTTATCTCCTCAAAATCTATTCGCATAACATAGGAAACGAGAGAGTCGAGTGTTTTAATTCTCATATGTACCATCAACGGAACAATGAGATTCTTACTGCAGCAGCATAACAGGCCTTAAAATGTAGTACACACAGATAAAATATAATAAACAAAACTTCAATCAATTAATAACCACAGTACTAGTGCAGAAAACCCCCCAATAAATCTGTAGTGTAACCAAAGAACGAACATGGAAGTTAATAGTTGAGGTTAGTGTTGTGTATATTCAGGAGCCTGATGGCTGTTGGGAATAAACTATTCTTAGAACCTGATGGTCATGGTTTTCAGGCCCCTATACTTTCTTCCCGATGGCAGGGTATGAGAGGGTAGCCAGGGTGTTGTCAGTCTTTGATATTGGCTGCCTTTTTGAGGCAGTGCCTCTTGCAGATCCCTTGTGATTGACCACGTAATGTTCACCACTCTCTGTAATCTCCTTTGTTCCTGGAGGTTCGGGCTGCTGAACAATGCCACGAGTCAATATGCTCTACTGTACACCTGTCAAAGATCGAGAGAGTATTTGGCAACATACTGAATCTCCTCAAACCTCTAAGGAGGTAAATGGGCTTACTTTATGTTTGCATCAATGTGCTGGGCCCAAGACGGGTCTTGGGAGATATGCACAGTATTCCATCCTCCCTCTAGATTACAGCAAACTACCCAGTACTTGCTTTAACCACTCCCTGTGGTGGGGACCTCCAGATGCGTTCATTGTGTAGGTTGACTTCCTCTGAATTCCCTAATGGATGCCTCCTCCTTTACTCTCTTTGAGAGTTTGCCCACACAAATTCCTATAGCATTCTCAACTCTAGATTTTCCTGACCACAAATAACTGAAGATCTAGGCCTTCCGTCAGTTTCTCGTCATTCTTCAAAGGGCCCAACTAAGCACATCCCAGGCTCTTATTTTGGCATTAAAACATTGTTGTGGGTCTTGCACATGTGATGCTAGGTGAATGGACACTACATTTGGTGGGAGATAGGTGAGAGAAAGCTTGCAGGAAATTGTAGGATTTGCTGAGCAACAGTGCCCAAAGGAGGAACATTCTTGTTGCAAAGGGGTCACCATTGGGCCAAGAACCAGGTGTCACATGCAGGAGGTAGGAGAGAGGTTTTATAGGCATGCGTACATTCTCTAAATGCCCGCACAACCCAGGGAACCCCATATGTGAGGGACAAGTTCTCCTGCACTACCTCTAAACTCATCTGGTGGTCCCGACATGGCATCCTTTACAGCACAGTGACCAAACGTAGACCAGGCGACTATTTTGCAAACTCCTGCGCTCAGTCCACCAAGACCTTCTGGACCTGCCTTTGATGAATTTTGCATGTTCCATGATGTTGTTTGTGGTGGGAGGAAGAGGGTTTACACCAGTAAAAGAGTGATGGGGAGAAGAAGACAAAGTCAGATTTATTTCCCGAGGGAAATGTCTAAGATTGCTCTACTCAAGATTAACCTGATTTTCAAAAGCATAGCACCATTTTAGTTTTAGGATTGTGCGAACAACTTCTAATGCTTTGTCTTTAACATTCCAGTCTTTCCCCCCACAGAATATCATGAACAAATAGACTGCTTCAGGCGCCTTCCATTTATTTGTCAAAAGCTCAATATATCGTCACTGGAGCCATGGTCTCCTGAAACTGGTGATAAGGGCAGTCCATGTACAGGTGATTGGATCCCCTTCGGCGATAATGTAAGTCGAGGCTTTCTTATAAGTGTCAAACTATATATGTATTTATAATTGAGAGGTATAGATATGGTGGACAGTTGGAACTATTTCCCCAGGATGGAAAAATTAAATGCTAGAGGCCATAGCTTTAAAATGAAGGGCAGTGTAAAGGAGACGTGCGGGGCAATTTTTTTTTTTTTTACGCTGAGGTTTGTTCGTCGTCTTGTTGAGTCCACACACAAGATTAGAATTTGTTCAGCCAGGGCTAAACACACTTCTCAGCATCTGCATACAATGGTGTCTGCCTTGCGCTTCTTGTGTGTGTGTGGTGGTGGTGGAAAGATTGGTGGAAACAGGGCTGCGACGTGAATGCTCTTTCCTTCCTAACTGAGGTTTGTGAATCCCAGGAACACGCTGCCAGGGTTGGTGGTTGAGGCAGATACGATTATGACTTTTGAGGCTTTTGGATAGTTATATGGATATGCAGCGTATGGAAGGATTATGGATTATGCGCCTGTCCCTATGCGCAGGTAGCTAAGAGATGGCCTTAGCATCATGTTTGGCACAGACATTGTGGGCCAGACGACTTGTTTTTTGTGCTGTACTGTAATACAAGGATAATGTAGGATTCTATGCAAGTAACAAAATTATATTGATATGATTTTTAACTTATTTGATCCAGTGCTACAACTTTATAATGCCACAACGTCTTTCATGGGAACATGGACAACGTGTCTGTCAGAGCCTTGGGGGTAACTTGCCAACTATAGCCAATTCCGTCGAACAAGGTATGTTATGAGTTGAATACTAATGAGAAATGTATCTCTAAGCTAAACTATGGGAGCAATCAATCAGGAAAAACTGTGCACAGCGCGAGGCACCCAGCAGCAGTCCAGCAGCCAGAGGGACAGTGTAGGAGAACGGTGAGGAGACAGTCAGGATGTAGAATGAAACTAATTCTTCATCGATAGTACAATAAAAGAACAAACAAATTTACTGTGCCCTCCATAATGTTGCGGACAAAGACCCGTCGTTTATTTATTTGCCTCTGTTATCCACAATTTGAGATTTGTAATAGAAAAAATCACATGTGGTTAAAGTGCACATAGTCAGATTTTAATAAAGGACATGTTTACACATTTTGGTTTCACCATGTAGAAATTACGGCAGTATTTATACATAGTCCCCCCCCATTCCAGGGCACTATAATGTTCGGGACATAGCAATATCATGTAAAAGAAAGTCGGCATGTTTAGTATATTGTTACATATCCTTCACATGCAATGACTGCTTGAAGTCTGCAATTCATGGACATCACCAGTTGCTGAGTGTCTTCCCTGGTGATGTTCTGCCAGGCCTGTATTACACCATCTTTAGCTTATGCTTGTTTTGGGGGCTAGTCCCCTTCCGTTTTCTCTTCAGCATATAAAAGGCATGCTCAATTGGGTTCAGATCGGGTGATTGACTTGACCACTCAAGAATTGACCATTTGTTAGCTTTGAAAAACTCCTTTGTTGCTTTAGCAGTATGTTTGGGATCATTGTCTTGCTGTAGAATGAACCGCCGGCCAATGAGTGTTGAGGCATTTGTTTGAATTTGACCAGATAGGATGTGTCTATACACTTACGAATTCATTGTGCTACTACCATCAGCAGTTGTATCATCAATGACGATAAGTGAGCCAGTACCTTCAGCAGCCATACATGCCCAAGCCATAACACCCCCACCACCGTGTTTCACAGATGAGGTGATATGCTTTGGATCTTGGGCAGTTCCTTCTCTCCTCCATACTTTGCTCTTGCCATCACTCTGATATAAGTTCATCTTCGTCTCATCTGTCCACAAGACCTTTTTGCCAGAACTGTGGTTGCCCTTTTAAATACTTTTTGGCAAACTGTAACCTGGCCATCCTACTTTTGCAGCTAACCAGTGGTTTGCATCTTGCAGCCTCTGTATTTCTGTTCATGAAGTCTTCTGCAGACAGTGGTCATTGACAAATCCACACCTGAATCCTGAAGAGTGTTTCTGATCTGTCGGACGGGTGTTTAGGGATTTTTCTTTATGACAGAGAGAATTCTTCTGTCATCAGCTGTGGAGGTCTTCCTTGGCCTGCCAGTCCCTTTGCGATTAGTAAGCTCACCGGTGCTCTCTTTCTTCTTAATGATGTTCCAAACAGTTGATTTTGGTAAGCCTAATGGGCCTGTCCCACTTAGGCAATTTTTTAGCAAATTGCAGGTGGTCGCCGGGAGTAGTCTCCTCAGTTGCGCAAAAAGTCGTAGCGTCTTTCTGGTCACCGCTAAATTTTCAACATGTTGAAAAATTTTTGCCGACAGTGGGTTTGACGCCAATGAGCGT
The DNA here is from genome assembly GCF_010909765.2 of Amblyraja radiata. NCBI lineage: Eukaryota > Metazoa > Chordata > Chondrichthyes > Rajiformes > Rajidae > Amblyraja > Amblyraja radiata. Next base: position 34,443,961 of record NC_045962.1, on the reverse strand, counting down.
AGCTTGACTTCTCCTGACGTAGGTGCTGTCGTAAGTTGTCGCCAGGATGCCGTAGGTTATCACAGTTTTTTCGGTGACCTGCTACGACAATGACAGTTGCCTAAAAATTTGCCAAGTGGGCCAGGCCCATGAGGTTTGGCTGATGTCTCTAACAGTTTTATTCTTGTTTCTCAGTCTCATTATGGTTTATTTGACTTTCATTGCAACAACTTTGGTCCTCCTGTTGATAAACAAAAATAAAAATTTCCAAAGGTGATGGAAAGACTGGAGGAAAGACTAGTTGCTGAGAGTTCTCTTATACCTGCATTAAGGAGGCAAATAAACACACCTGAGCAATTACGAACACCTGTGAAGCCATGTGTCCCAAACATTATGGTGCCCTGAAATGGGGGGACTATGTATAAACACAGCTGTAATTTCTACATAGTGAAACCAAAATGTATAAAAATGGCCTTTATTAAAATCTGACAATGTGTACTTTAACCACATGTGATTTGTTTCTATTACAAATCTCAAATTGTGGAGTACAGAGGCAAATGAGGGCACTGTATGTAAAGAAAGGAATTGCAGGTGCTGACATCAAAAATAAAACGCAAAGTCCTGGAATAATTCAGCGGGTCAGACAGCATCTCTGAAGAACATGGAGAGGTGACATTTTGGGTTTAAAGTGTAGACCTTGTGGAAGAGAAAAGAAGAAAGCAGCTGTCGGCAGTAGAAACAAATACCTCAGCATGCACTGACCGCTTGGGAAGCTTATAACCCACAGTATGAACATTGAATCCTCCAATGTAAAGTAGTACTCCCCTTACCCCCGCTCTTGTTACTTTGCCTCCAACACCCATTTCTTCCACTATCACCACCAGTCACCCTGCTTCATTCCTCTCCGTCATACACTCATCTCCCATTCTCGAGTCCCTCATTTCCCTCTCATCCTCCCCCTTGCCCCTTCCACCTATATCCTTCCCTCTGGCTTCACATTTCACTCCCCTTCCCTTCTGTCCTTCTGTCCTTTGTTACTTACTCCATCCATCTGCCAATCAATTCCTCCCTGCCTTTGTCCTGCCCACACCTCTTTACCAGCTTTCTACCCCCTTTCTACATTTGGTCTGAAGAAGTGTCCCTACACAAAACATTCCCTTTAGCTCCACAGATGCTGCCTGACTTTCTGAGTTCCTCCAACACTTTGTTTTTCTTGAAACACTCTGCTGCTTATGATTGTCCTACAAAGAAGCTTTGGTTGAAGTGAAATTGAAAATGTTCTTTTGCACATTGTTGGGTTTTTAATTTATTGACTTTATAATGTTTGTTTATTATATTATCTATTGAGTACTGTGTTTGCAAACCCGTTGTGCTGCTGCAAGTAAGAATGTAATTCTTTTGTTTTGGTATATAAGACAATAAAACTCTTGACACTCTCTTGACTCTTGAACCATGTAGTTGTTTGGGAGATGAAGATTAAAACGAGCATGGGTTATCAGTGCTTCCGAGAAACTGCCGTGCAAGGCACAGTTCATTTCAATTGAGAAATCAAATTTTAAAAACAACTTTTTGTACTGAAGTGGTAGAGATGGCTGAAATATCAATCTGGGCCAGCAGGGAGCATTCGTGTCATGTGTCTCCAATACATGGTTCAGTGGTAGACACAAGGAACTGCAAATGCTGGTTTATACCAAAGAGCGACACAAAGTGCAGGAGTAACTCAGCGGAGGTTTCAAAGGTCTTTTATTGTCACGTGTACCAAATAAGGTACAGTGATATTCGTATTACCATACAGCCATACTAAAAATAAAGCAACAAGGCACAACCACATAAAAGTCAACATAAACATCCACCACAGGGGATTCCACATTCCTCACTGTGATGGAAGGCAATAAAGTCAAATCTTCTTCCCTCATTTTTCTCCCCAAGTGGGGGCAGTTGAACCATCCGCAGTCGGGGCGGTCGAAGCTCCTGCGGCTTGGAGTTCTAAGCAGGTCTCTAAGCAGAGACCGTGAGCTCCACGATGTTAAAGTCCGCAGGCTCCCACGGTTGGAGCTCCCGAAGTCGGTCTCCAGCAAAGGCCGCCAACTCCACGGTTAGGCCGCAGTGCGGACGGAGATACGATACGGAAAAAAATCGCATCTCCGTCGAGGTAAGAAATTTAAAAAAAAGTTTCCCTGACCCACCACCCCCCACATAACACAAGCTGAGAGAACACTAAAAACATACATTTAACACATACTAAAGAAACAACAGAGAAGGAAGGGACAGACAGACTGTTAGCGAGGTAGCCATTGCTGGCGCCTCCCGGTGGTGATCAAGCAGCATTTCTGGAGAAAAAGGATGGGTGACGTTTTGAGTCGGGATCCTTCTTCAGACTGAAAGTAGGGAGTGTGGGGGAGGGGGAGAGCTGAAGGAGAGAAAAGCAATGGTACTTTATTGTCACCCAAGTACCCAAGTAAAGTGAAATTCTTTACATACAGTTCAGTGACATTCCTACCATATGTTGGGCACAATTATATTAAGCAGAAGAGCATAAGGCAGCAGACCCCACTGAGTTAGTACACAAGAGTCACCACGTTTCAGATACCATGTCGAAACTTATAACTTTTCAGTTTTGAGTTATAAAAATGTATCTCCAAATTTTATGAGCTGTTAGTTGGTGATCTCAAAGTATAGGCTGGCTGCCAAATTCCACGCAAGTCACAATTGCCTTAAAACCAACCCAGATGGAAAATACACCATGTTATTGACTATGAGAGTTGAAGTGGGAAGACGAGTGTGAAATAATACTGTTTGCCACATGCGGTGCTTTTTGTGTGACAGTACTCACACGCACCTCATCTAAAAAGTTTAAAAAGAGTTAAACTTATTTTAGAATTTTTGCGATAACAAAAAGATCACTAAAGTTTTTAATATTTTATTAAATGAATTAGGCAGTCAGATCCTTAAATTAAATATGCTGGCTGTTGGTGATCTCAAAGTTTAGCCTGGCTGCCAAATGCCAGGCATGTCCTGACAATTGCCTCAAAACCAACCCTATGGAAAATACGTCATGTTATTGACTTTGAGAGTTGAATTAGGCAAAAGACTTTGTGAGGAACAACAGATCACTGCTGTGTGCCAGAACACTGGGCAGCATTCCCAAACTTTGAAATAGAACAATATCATGGTTGTATATCAATATCACAGGGACACCGCTTTCAGGTCAGGCGATGCTCGAGCCTACAGTTCAGCCAGGGCTAACCTGAAGAGGGGCATCAAGAAGGCCAAGCACTGCCATAAGCTCAGGATTGAGGAGCACTTCAACAACAACTCCGACCCCCGACGCATGTGGCAAGGCATCCAGGCCATCACGGACTACAGACCCTCCAACACCACCCCCACATCCAGCGACGCCTCCTTCCTTGAGGAGCTTAATCACTTCTATGGCCGCTTCGACAGGGACAATCTAGAGACAGCCATCAAGGCTGTGCTACCTGCCGATCACCAACCCCTCACTACTCACCCCCTACGACGTATACGTGGCACTGAGTAGGACTAATGCACGTAAAGCTGCTGGCCCTGACGGCAATCCCCGGGCGCGTGCTCAGGGCCTGTGCTGCGCAGCTGACAGACGTCTGGACTGACATCTTCAACCTGTCACTTGCCCAAGCAGTTGTCCCCACGTGCCTTAAAACCACCTCCATCGTGCCAGTGCCAAAACACTCCACTGCGGCAAGCCTCAACGACTTCCGCCCAGTTGCACTTACCCCCATCATCACCAAGTGCTTCGAGAGGCTGGTCCTGGCACACCTCAAAAGCTGCCTACCCCCCACACTGGATCCCTATCAGTTTGCCTACCGCAAGAACAGGAGTACGGAGGATGCCATCTCAACGGCACTTCACTCCGCCCTCTCCCACCTCGACAACAAAGACACTTGCGTAAGAATGCTGTTCATCGATTACAGCTCAGCATTCAACACCATTATACCATCAAAACTGATCACCAAACTCGGTAACCTGGGCATCGACCCCTCCCTCTGCAACTGGATACTGGACTTTCTAACCAACAGACCCCAGTCTGTTAGGTTAGACAAGCACACCTCTTCAACCCTCACCCTGAACACCGGCGTTCCACAGGGCTGTGTGCTGAGCCCCCTCCTCTACTCCCTCTTCACCTATGACTGCACACCTGTACATGGTACTAACACCATAATCAAGTATGCAGATGATACAACGGTGATTGGCCTCATCAGCAACAACGATGAGTCGGCCTACAGGGAGGAGGCCCAGCACTTAGCAGCATGGTGCGCTGACAACAACCTGGCCCTTAACTCCAAGAAGACCAAGGAGCTCATTGTAGACTTCAGGAAGTCCAGGGGCGGCACGCACACCCCCATCCACATTAACGGGACGGAGGTGGAACGTGTTTTTAGCTTTAGGTTCCTGGGAGTCAACATCTCCGATGACCTCTCTTGGACCCACAATACCTCAACTCTGATCAAGAAGGCTCACCAGCGTCTCTTCTTCCTGAGGAGACTGAAGAAGGTACATCTGTCTCCTCAGATCCTGGTGAACTTCTACCGCTGCACCATCGAGAGCATCCTTACCAACTGCATCACAGTATGGTATGGCAACTGCTCTGTCTCCGACCGGAAGGCATTGCAGAGGGTGGTGAAAATTACCCAACGCATCACCGGTTCCTCGCTCCCCTCCATTGAGTCTGTCCAAAGCAAGCGTTGTCTGCGGAGGGCGCTCAGCATCGCCAAGGACTGCTCTCACCCCAACCATGGACTGTTTACCATCCGGGAGGCGCTACAGGTCTCTCCGTTGCCGAACCAGCAGGTCCAGGAACAGCTTCTTCCCGGCGGCTGTCACTCTACTCAACAACGTACCTCGGTGACTGCCAATCACCCCCCCCCCCGGACACTTATTATTATTTATTCAAATCATTTGCTATGTCGCTCTTCCAGGGAGATGCTAAATGCATTTCGTTGTCTCTGTATTGTACACTGACAAAGACAATTAAAATTGAATCTGAATCTGAATCTGATATCTGCCATAGCCAGTAAGGGATGATATCTGTTCTGGCATCTTTATACCTAGAAAAAGAAAGCACTGATTGCACACATTACAATTGTTTTTGTTTTATTGACTGAAGCTGATCTCAAATCTGTTTGCATCTTTCGATTAACAGATTTTATTGTATCTCATTTACCGTCACTGCCACGACGCTTGTGGCTTGGTATGCAGCCTTCAAGTGGAATTGGAAACAACGTTTGGGTGACAGGAAGACCTGTTGATTACTACAATTGGCTCTCATCATTTAGAGTTGAGATGGAGCTAGATTTAGATGTAAGTAAAATGCTTTGTAAATTTTGCAGCGTTTAAAATGGTCCCAAGAGGTTTCTTTTAGCGATTAGCATGGAAACGTGCCCTTCGGCCCACCGAGTCCACACCAACCATCAATCACCCATTCACACTAGTTCTATGTTATCCCACTTTCTCATCCCCTCCCGACACATGACTGGCATTTTACAGAGAGCCAATTACCCAATAGACCCGCATATCTTTGTAATGAGCACTAGGGGAAACCCACCGTGCTGCCGTGTGCCAGTTTACTGCCTGGATTAAAGGGCATTAGCTACAGTGCCCTCCATAATGTTTGGGACAAAGACCCGTCGTTTATTTATTTGCCTCCACGATTTGGGATTTGTAATAGAAAAAAATCACATGTGGTTAAAGTGCATATTTTTAGATATTTACAATTTAGAGATTATGTAAAATTACATACGCAAGATTATAGATTTAGGGGCCCAGAAATCCTTGATGAATGTCTGAATTAACATCCCAATACAAATAAATTAATATCTTATATTTATAATACCCTTTCAGATACTGACATTCCGTCATCAGAGTCATATAGACGAGCATGGGAGGATGAATTGGCTCAACCCATAATGAAAGACACATGGGATGAAAGTTTACAACATATATATCACTGCTCGTTAAACACTAGACATTCCTTAATACAGTTTAAAATATTACATGGATTACACTATTCGAAGACAAAATTAAATAGGACCTTCCCAAGTACTTCCCCTCTCTGTGATAAATGTCAATTTCAAGAAGCCAATTTCACTTATACTTTTGTAACTTGCATAAAAATGCAAAACATTTTGGCGGACATTTTTTAAATTATCTCTAAAGTTATCGATAATCAACTGGACCCAGATCCAAAATTAATAATATTAGGATTATCAGAACATACCACAAACCTTACAATAAGCCAGAGACACTTTCTTGAGTACAGTTTAATAACTGCAAAAAAATTAATACTTAAATTTTGGGGAAAAATTAAAATGTGGATTACGGAAATGACCGAGACCTTGCATTTGGAAAAAATAAGATTTGTATTAATTGACAAACCAGAATTATTTTCTAAAATATAGTCTCCGTTTATTGATTTTTTTTTAAAGTAAACTGGTTTAACACAAAATCAAAGTCACAACTTGAGTTTAGGGTTGGATGAACAACTACTCAACATCTCCCGGATCTATCTCCACAATCTTTATATTTGTAATCTTCTTTCCTTTTTTTTTCCTTCTATCTCCTTTCTATTAGTTTATAGTCTCTTTTAATTCTTTCTTTCTTTATTTGTTTTCTTTTATTTTTAAACTTAAAAAATTGAAGCTATGTAAGAACTCTGTAACCAGTTTGTCGTTTATTATCATTGGTACATATGCTTTTAATTTAAAAAAATGTTTTAAAAGAAAACAAAAGTGCACATTGTCAGATTTTATTAAAGGCCATTTTTATACATTTTGGTTTCACCATGTAGAAATTACAGCAATGTTTGTACATAGTCCCCCCATTTCAGGGCACCATAATGTTTGGGACACATGGCTTCACAGGTGTTTGTAATTGCTCCGGTGTGTTTAAATGGCCCCTTAATGCAGGTACAAGAAAGCTCCCAGTACATAATCTTTCCTCCAGCCTTTCCATCACCTTTGGAAGCCTTTATTGCTGTTTATCAACATGAGGACCAAAGCTGTGCCAATGAAAGTCAAAGAAGCCATTATGAGACTGAGAAACAAGAATAAAACTGTTGAGACATCAGCTAGACCTCAGGCTTACCAAAATCAACTGTTTGGAACATCATTAAGAAGAAATGAGCACTGGTGAGCTTACTAATCGCAAAGGGACTGGCAGGCCAAGGACGACCTCCACAGCTGATGACAGAATAATTCTCTGTATAATAAAGGAAAATCCCCAAACACCTGTCCGACAGATCAGAAACACTCTTCAGGAGTCAGGTGTTGATTTGTCAATGACCACTGTCTGCAGAAGACTTCATGAACAGAAATACAGAGGATACACTGCAAGATGCAAACCACTGGTTAGCTTCAAAAATAGGATAGCCACGCTACAGTTTGCCAAGAAGTACTTAAAAGAGCAACCACAGTTCGGGAAAAAGCTCTTTTGGAAAGATGAGATGAAGATTAACATATCAGAGTGATGGCAAGAACAAAGTATGGAGGAGAGAAGGAACGGCCCAAGATCCAAAGCATACCACCTCATCAGTGAAACACGGTGGTGGGGGTGTTATGGCCTGGGCATGTATGGCTGCTGAAGGTACTGGCTCACTTATCTTCATTGATGATACAGCTGCTAATGGTAGTAGCACAATGTATTCTGAAGTGTATAGATACATCCTATCTGCTCAGGTTCAAACAAATGTCTCAAAACTCATTGGCTAGCAGTTCATTCGACAGCAAGACAATGATCCCAAACATACTGTTAAAGCAACAAAGGAGTTTTTCAAAGCTAAAAAATGTTCAATTCTTGAGTGGCCGTCAATCACCTGATCTGAACCCAATTGAGCATGCCTTTTATATGCTGAAGAGAAAACTGAAGGGGACTAGCCCCCAAAACTAGCATAAACTAAAGATGGCTGCAATACAGGCCTGGCAGAGCATCACAAGAGATGACACCCAGCAACTGGTGATGCCCATGAATCGCAGATTTCAAGCAGTCATTGCATGCAAAGGATATGCAACAAATTACTAAACATGACTACTTTCATTTACATGACATTGCTGTGTCCCAAACATTATGGTGCCCTGAAATGGGGGGACTATGTATAAATACTGCTGCAATTTCTACATGGTGAAACCAAAATGTATAAAAATGGCCTTTATTCAAATCTGACTGTGCACTTTCACCACGTGATTTTTTTCTATTACAAAATCTCAAATTGTGGAGTACAGGGGCAAATAAATAAATGATGGGTCTTTGTCCCAAACATTATGGAGGGCACTGTATAAAGAGAGGTCAAACAAACTTGGATTCTATCCTCTGGAGTTCTTTAGTTCTTTACATGACTTCCAATGAACCTCCACAATATAATCCCGTTCTTTAACATGAATCTATGAAGAGGAAAGTCAGATAAATATTTCAGATTTCAGAGTAAAACCTTTCATCTTTTACTCTTTCAGTTTTCTAGCATTTTAAATTAATGTTCTCTTTCTGGTAAAGTTGGTGCAAAACTAGTTTAAGAAATACGGGGAAACAAGAACTGCAGGTGCTGGCTTACAAAAAAAAAGACGTAAAGTGCTGGAGAGTAACTCAATGGGTCAGGCAACATCTGTGAAGAACACGAATAGGCGACAATTCCGGACAATACCCTGTGCATCCAAAACGTGACTTAGCCATTTTCTCCAGTGATGCAGCCTGACCCGCTGCTCCAGCACTTCACGACTTTTTTTAAAAACTGTCTCAAAGGGATGAATTAATGTTCAACAGAAGATGAGAAACTGCAACTTTGTAATTCAGAAAAATTCTACTGCTTTATTGTGAATTTTGTTTTCAGCTCTTTAATATAGAAAAACGCTGTGCTCTGCTGCTCAATGAGGCTAACAGTTCATACATTGGAAAATGGGATTTTGTAGTGTGTGAGGATCAGCAATTCACTGCTGTATGCCAAAAACGTCAAGGTATATACCTTTTATTTCTTACAGTTCCCACCGATCGTAAACACACATTGAACCTGTATTTCAACAACATGCTTTTTAACTTGACTTTGCACTCTACTTCAAACTTTAGAGATACAAGGTGGAAATAGGCCCTTCGGCCCACTGAGTCTATGCCGACCAATGATCACCCCATACACTAACACTATCCTACACAGTGGAGACAATTTACAGAAGCCAATTAACCTATAAACCCGCACGTCATTCAAATGTGGGAGGAAACCGGAGCACCCGGAGAAAACCCATGCGGTCACAGGGCCAACGTACAAACTCCGTACTGACAGCACCCGTAGTCACGACGGTCCCAGCTCTCTGGCGCTGCAAGGCAGCAGTTCTACCGCTGCGCTCCTGTGCCACCATCTTGGGTGCGAGTGGGATAATGTCGTTTGGGAGAATTAAGCTAATTAATTCTTAAGTTACTGTACTGTTCAATTCACCTCTACTCCATCGTGGACTTTGGACTTTGTCTATGGAATTGGTGCACTACAACGCACTACTTGAATTTAGCTAGAATGTATTTTGATGTGTGATATTATCTGTGTTTAGATAGAATGCAAAACAAAGCTTTTCACTGTACCTCGGTACACGTGCCAATAACAAACATGAACCTACACTTTTCTATGTTCTATGTAAAATTGGGTAACATCCACACAGGAGCTTAAAACATTACTTATCACTTGTGAGCTGTCACTGGTAATTTCTTTGCTACAGACGGCTGTCAATGGATATTTTTAAGGCGGAGATTGACAGATTTGTGATTAGTAAAGATGTCGGGTTTGGGAAGAAGGCAGTAGAATGGGGTTGAGAGGAAAAGATAGATCAGCCATGATTAAATGATGGAGTAGACTTGATGGGCCGAATGGCCTCATTCTGCTCCTATAACTGATGAACTTCTCATGTTTTCTTTTGGAAGGTTCTGTCAATCGGACAACATCTCAACATTTAAATGACACCTTGAATTATCTGAACCATACTTACATAATAATCAACAAGAACCTAACTTGGGAGGAATCCCTCACAGAATGTCAAAAGAATGGTTACAAATTGGTCAGCATCACTGAACCCTACCATCAAGCCTTCCTCACAGTTACTGTCAGCTTGCTTGGACATAGAGTGTGGATCGGACTCTACAGCCAAGATGTAAGTTCCTACCAAGTCATTTTCCAATTATATTTTTATCCAATGGGAAAACGAACATAGGTTTCGAGAAGCCGTTTAATACTTTAGCACAATTTTTTCTAATGCTCAGTTTCATCGAAGAAGGTAAGTAAACTCATTTCGAAATGGAAATGTTTATTTCTTTGGTAATATTCACAGATGTTGTAAATCACTATTAAAATGACAAAAGGTCTAGAAAGGGAACATGTTTTCCAAACATGAGAATATGGTCATCCATCTTGGGTTCCTCCATTTAGGTGTTTTAACCTTTGATTGTTTGCTGCATATCTATCTTTCTGAAAACTGATAGGCCCGACATAATAGGGGCAGAAAACGATCTTAGAAAACGATCAGAAAACGAAAATATTATTTACATAATAGGGGCAGAAAACTGATAGGCCCAACATGAAACACTAAGGGGCAGAAAACGCTGGTGGGTGTTGTGTACAGGCCACCTAACAGTAGTAGTGAAGTTGGAGATGGTATCAAACAGGAAATTAGAAATGCGTGCGACAAAGGCAAAACCGTTATAATGGGTGACTTCAATCTACATATAGATTGGGTGAATCAAATTGGCAGGGGTGCTGAGGAAGAGGATTTTTTGGAATGTATGCGGGATAGTTATCTAAATCAACATGTAGAGGAACCAACGAGAGAGCAGGCTATTTTAGACTGGGTATTGAGTAATGAGGAAGGGTTAGTTAGCAGTCTTGTTGTACGTGCCCCCTTGGGCAAGAGTGACCATAATATGGTTGAGTTCTTCATTAGGATGGAGAGTGACATTGTTAATTCAGAAACAATGGTTCTGAACTTAAAGAAAGGTAACTTTGAGGGTATGAGACGTGAATTGGCCAAGATTGACTGGCAATTCATTCTAAAAGGGTTGACGGTGGATATGCAATGGAAGACATTTAAAGACTGCATGGATGAACTACAAAAATTGTTCATCCCAGTTTGGCAAAAGAATAAATCAGGGAAGGTAGTGCATCCGTGGATAACAAGGGAAATCAGGGATAGTATCAAAGCGAAGGATGATGCGTACAAATTAGCCAGAAAAAGTAGCATACCGGAGGACTGGGAGAAATTCAGAGACCAGCAGAGGAGGACAAAGGGCTTAATTAGGAAAGGAAAAATAGATTATGAAAGAAAACTGGCAGGGAACATAAAAACTGACTGCAAAAGTTTTTATAGATATGTGAAAAGAAAGAGATTAGTTAAAACAAATGTAGGTCCCTTGCAGTCAGAAACAGGTGAGTTGATCATGGGGAACAAGGATATGGCAGACCAATTGAATAACTACTTTGGTTCCATCTTCACTAAGGAAGACATAAATAATCTGTCGGAAATAGCAGGGGACCGCGGGTCAAAGGAGTTGGAGGAATTGAGTGAAATCCAGGTTAGCCGGGAAGTGGTGTTGGGTAAATTAAATGGATTAAAGGCCGATAAATCCCCAGGGCCAGATAGGCTGCATCCCAGAGTACTTAAGGAAGTAGCTCCAGAAATAGTGGATGCATTAGTAATAATCTTTCAAAACTCTTTAGATTCTGGAGTAGTTCCTGAGGATTGGCGGGTAGCAAACGTAACCCCACTTTTTAAGAAGGGAGGGAGAGAGAAAACGGGGAATTACAGACCAGTTAGTCTAACATCGGTAGTGGGGAAACTGCTAGAGTCAGTTATTAAAGATGGGATAGCAGCACATTTGGAAAGTGGTGAAATCATTGGACAAAGTCAGCATGGATTTACAAAAGGTAAATCATGTCTGACGAATCTTATAGAATTTTTCGAGGATGTAACTAGTAGCGTGGATAGGGGAGAACCAGTGGATGTGGTGTATCTGGACTTCCAGAAGGCTTTCGACAAGGTCCCACATAAGAGATTAGTTTACAAACTTAAAGCACACGGCATTGGGGGTTCAGTATTGATGTGGATAGAGAACTGGCTGGCAAACAGGAAGCAAAGAGTAGGAGTAAACGGGTCCTTTTCACAATGGCAGGCAGTGACTAGTGGGGTACCGCAAGGCTCAGTGCTGGGACCCCAGCTATTTACAATATATATTAATGATCTGGATGAGGGAATTGAAGGCAATATCTCCAAGTTTGCGGATGACACTAAGCTGGGGGGCAGTGTTAGCTGTGAGGAGGATGCTAGGAGACTGCAAGGTGACTTGGATAGGCTGGGTGAGTGGGCAAATGTTTGGCAGATGCAGTATAATGTGGATAAATGTGAGGTTATCCATTTTGGTGGCAAAAACAGGAAAGCAGACTATTATCTAAATGGTGGCCGAATAGGAAAAGGGGAGATGCAGCGAGACCTGGGTGTCATGGTACACCAGTCATTGAAAGTGGGCATGCAGGCGCAGCAGGCAGTGAAGAAAGCGAATGGTATGTTAGCTTTCATAGCAAAAGGATTTGAGTATAGGAGCAGGGAGGTTCTACTGCAGTTGTACAGGGTCTTGGTGAGACCACACCTGGAGTATTGCGTACAGTTTTGGTCTCCAAATCTGAGGAAGGACATTATTGCCATAGAGGGAGTGCAGAGAAGGTTCACCAGACTGATTCCTGGGATGTCAGGACTGTCTTATGAAGAAAGACTGGATAGACTTGGTTTATAATCTCTAGAATTTAGGAGATTGAGAGGGGATCTTATAGAAACTTACAAAATTCTTAAGGGGTTGGACAGGCTAGATGCAGGAAGATTGCTCCCGATGTTGGGGAAGTCCAGGACAAGGGGTCACAGCTTAAGGATAAGGGGGAAATCCTTTAAAACCGAGATGAGAAGAACTTTTTTCACACAGAGAGTGGTGAATCTCTGGAACTCCCTGCCACAGAGGGTAGTCGAGGCCAGTTCATTGGCTATATTTAAGAGGGAGTTAGATGTGGCCCTTGTGGCTAAGGGGATCAGAGGGTATGGAGAGAAGGCAGGTACGGGATACTGAGTTGGATGATCAGCCATGATCATATTGAATGGCGGTGCAGGCTCGAAGGGCCGAATGGCCTACTCCTGCACCTAATTTCTATGTTTCTATAAGGAAGATTATAATCCTTTCAAAATGCCCGTCCTTATGAAGCACATTACCGCTTTACAGTTCAGTACAATAATAGCTGTTAGGATGCTTTACGATATCTCCTTGGCTCATATAGGCTGTACACAGGATGACTACTTGGCAGATTTCTTGGAAAGTTTGTAACAAGGCAGAAACTCTGGTGAATCCTCATGAATTTCATGACACAGCCAGAAATCACCATCAGAAGCACACTGTTTGGAACCATAAATCCAATGTTCACTTTCCCAACTCTCATCCTATTGACTACAGAAACCCCAATGAAGCCCATGGGGTACTGTTTGTGTTTAATTCACTCTCTGATAGTTAGGGAACCCTCGTGTCGAGAGTCTGAGGAAATGGGATGACGTAGGACTGGGTGAATGGGTGATCAGTCGGCATGGTCTTGATGGGCTGAAGGGCCTGTTTACATGTTTGTAAAATGAGTTTGTCAAAATGTCCAAATATTTGATATTTGCCTTTCATTTAGCACCAAGATTTATCCGAGATCTTTTTTTATTTTGCAACTTTGCTGTCGGATGTTATAGAAAACATAGAAAACATAGAAAAAAGGTGCAGGAGTAGGCCATTCGGCCCTTCGAGCCTGCACCGCCATTCAATATGATCATGGCTGATCATCCAACTCAGTATCCTGTACCTGCTTTCTCTTCATACCCCCTGATCCCTTTAGCCACAAGGGCCACATCTAACTCCCTCTTAAATATACAATACAATACCTTTTATTTGTCATTTGAACCTCACATGAGGTTCAAATGAAATTTGGTTTCTGCAGCCATACAAAAAAAGAACCAAGACACACACCAACACAATTCAATTCACATAAACATCCATCACAGTGAGTCCTCCTCACTGTGATGGAAGGCAAAACTTAAACATATCTCTCCCCTGCACTCCCCTCTCCCCCCCATGTCAGAGTCAAAGACAGAGTCAAAGCCCCCGGCGGGTGATGTTAAATGTCCCGCAGCCATTAAAGCCACGCCGGATGATGCAAGGCCACGCACCAGGTCTTGGTGTTGGAGCCCCAGCGGGCTCTTGGTGTTGGAGCCCCGGCGGGCGCTCACAAAGTCCCGCGGCCTCAACTACCTTCTGTGGCCGAGAATTCCAGAGATTCACCACTCATGGCCACATGTTCTTATATTACAGCAGTGGTCATACTTGCATCCAATTATTTGTTTGCATTTCTGGAATTGATGAAAACTCTGATTAAATGTGAATTCTATGCCGTGCGCTTTCTGTTGCTGCGGATGTAATTCGGTGAAACTGAGAATGTGCTTTGCTTATGTCAAATAACGTAAAATGTGGTGTGTTTTGGTTTCGATATCAGGATGGATTATACTTCCGCTGGTCTGATGGAAGGCATACAACATACAGCCATTGGAGCATGGATGACTCGGCCCCTACTGATAATTGTGTGTACATGGATGTGGATGGGTATTGGAAAACATTGGGCTGTGATTCAGTTTTGCCAGGTGCCCTTTGTCATGTTCAACAAAGTAAGTATCCCAACTGACTGCAAAAAGCATAGCAAGCATTTTCAGTGGGTATGGATGCCAATTTTTTGGGTCGGTTAGAAATTCAATATCTTGGGTATAGCACTATTCAGTGAATACCAACCAAGTTGTAATTGTCCCTAGTGCGTAGGGAGTGGATGAGAAAGAGAGATAACCTAGAACAAGTGTGAACAGGTGATCGATGGTCGGCATGGCCTCGGTGGGCCGAAGGGTCTGTTTCCAGGGATGATCCAGCGTCATCCAATGTTGCTGAGTTACTGCAACACTGTGTCTAGCCTGTTTCAATACTGTATTTCTAAACAAAACTAACAGTCTTAATATTTCTGATATTTGCCCCTCAACCAGCAACAGGATTTATCTCAACATTTGTCTCTTTTGCAAACTTGCTACTAGATATTCCCATGTTGCACCAATGACCACACTTTACAAATACTTAAGAGGAAAGTATTTTGACCTGCCTTGAGGACATGCAGCTCACTTGACACATTATTTCTTGGGGCTATCTCTCAGCAGCGGCCAAAGTAATAGGCCTTGAGCATCAATCAGGAAATGACCAAATATAGCCAGATGTGAACAAAAGTAACTAATTAAAATGCTTTAGGAAGGAAATGTGCAACGTGTGCAAATATTCTGAACCAGAGGATTAAAATATTGGAGAAATGAACAACTGCAGATGCTGGCTTATAGCAAAGATAGACACTGTGCTGGAGTAACTCGGCGGGTCAGGCAGGATCTCTGGAGAAAAAGGATAGGTGACATTTCGGGTCAAAACCCTTCACCCATCCTTTTTCTCCAGAGATGCTGCCTGATAGCTCTGGAACAGCTTCATTCCCAGATAGCTATAGCGGCTCTGAACCGGCCCTGCTGAGTGCCCCCCACCCCCCATGGACTGTCTCCCTCGGATGGTCACGTCGCACAGACACATCTGCACTTTAGTCTGTTTGAACTGTTTTACTGTTGTAATGTTATTTTTACAAACCATGCTTCTCGGGGTATCTAAATCTAAATTTTATTAGTTATTTAAGTATGACATCGGATGGAAGCTGCAAACCCAAATCTCGTTGCACTTATGTGCAATGACAATAAAATATATAATTATATTATTATTGATCTGCTGAGTTTCTCCAGCACTTTGTGTCTATCTTTGATTATAATAGTGTGATATGACAAGAGGCTGGTGATGGTGAAGGCCCAGCCACAGTGAGATCTGTTCGGACAAAGGTTTCAAAATCCTTCTTTAGAATTGGAGTATTGTTAATGGGATATCTTGTGTTAATTATATATCTTGTCCCTGCTTTCATAATCTGCCAATTATAAAACTAGTTCTTTGCATGTTTTAAAATACACATTTCAACATGACAGAAAAACAAGAACCAGAAGTGATCGATGTTGAAACTGTGAGATGTCCCCATAAGATTCAAGGAGCATTATGGATACCATTCAGAAATAATTGCTACACCTTTCTGACTCATCCTGAAAAGCCAAGTTTTTTTCAGGAGAGCTCTTTCCACGCCATGTGCAAGAATTTGGGTAAGAACTTTTCTGCAGAAAATCCTGTCAGAGATGACCACATCTATATGTTTGAGGAGATCTGGTGTGGTTTTAGAGGATGTGCTAAATTCTATTCATTCATTATTTGCATAGTTGCCTGGATATTTATTTTTTAACTAGTTATTTATTTAACCTGTACTTACCGTTTAAAAAAACCAAAAAAAAAAAACCTTTAACTTATCTAGATTATTTGATAGATCAGCCATGATTGAATGTCAGTAGACTTGATGGGCCGAATGGTTCCTAGAACAAATTTTTTGAAAGCAATTCAATCAGATAAAGTATAACTTTCATAATCTTTATCTGACAGATCCACACTCCAAGACGTTGACTATTAGGAGTGAAAAAGAAAATAACTTTATCATTGAACAACTTAATATTCAAAATTACCTCTACAAGTGGGTGTGGCTTAATGTTGTATATAATGGTAAGTAAAGTAAAATGTCTTTCTACTGTTACGTGGTCAAAATTTGTTTCTTACTGTTTTGTTTGGCTACAGATATTGTGTTCTTCCAGTCATCTTATTTACACAGCTTATGTGTTTCAACATATAATGAGGCAAATTTTAATAGTTTACTTCAATACATTCGCCAGCATTGCACTACAAGGCTGGAAACTATTCTGCACTTTATCAACCCCTTTGATCTACTTGTCTACTCTTTGGACGAGCAGTGGCTGGCTCGGTGGCCTCCCCCTGTAGGCTGCAGTCTACCGCGTTTTGTGTTCAGCATGGGGGATGAGCACAGGCAGATGATCTGCAGTCAACTGCTAAGTGACAGATTAATTCAAATTCAGCATATAAGTGTTGAAAGAAAGAATTTCTCCATCAAAATAAAATAGAGATTTTCTTTTCCTGAAAACCTTACAAAGCTTCTGATCATTTGGATTAATGAAACAGGCCAGGCAACATCTTTAAAAGACAAGGATAGGCGACATTTTGGATTGAGACCTTTCTTCCCAACATAAAAAACTACGTATCCATGTCCTCAGAGATGCTGCCTGACCTGCTGAGTTACTCCAGCACTTTGTGCCTTTTGGTAAACCCGCATCTGCAGTTCCTTGTGTCTTCCAGATAAGTAGATTTTTTTTCATACTGAATTAAAATACAAATGTTTTTTAAATGTCGAGTCTTCTATTATTATTATTATTATTATTATTATTATTATTATTATTATTATTATTATTATAATTGTGGATCCATGTTAACTAAGTTTCGTTTGGTTTTAGGAAAAAACATGATGTGGTACGACGGTTCTTATGTGCATTTTTCAAAATGGCGCTCTGAAAGACCAAACGTTCTCAACACGCATCAAAGCTTCCTTGCAGCCGTCCTTGATATGGATGGGTTTTGGTACCTGGCTACCCATCCGTTCCGCCAGACAAAGTTGATACTTCAAAGTGTCTTTGTTTGTAAAATTGAAAATGGTAAGTTTGTCACAGGGGCAGAATTAGACCTTTCGGCCCATCGAATGCCATTCAATCATGGCTAATCTATCTTTTCCCCTCATCCCTCTCAAGGTGGTTAGACCACCAACCTCTGGCAATTAAACAGCATTTAGAATCCTTTCTTGAATCTGAATGTTCAGTGACCTTAGTGTGAATATTCTGATGTAATTTTATTGTTTAAAAAGAGCTGGGAAAAAAACTATTTATTGTTTGCACATGCTATATGTTCATTGTGCAAGTTGTTTTAGTCTACTCATTTGAAATTGATTCAATTGAATGCTTAAATAACATATTGAAATTATAATTGAATAATATAAAGATTTTAATTTGGCATTTTTTTTCTTAAGACTCTGATCCAAGTAACTTTGAACCGCTTCCTGAAAAAGTGCAGTATGGAAACTACACTTACATGTTACTTCGGAAGAAGATCAATTGGTACGATGCAATGCAGCAATGCAAGAAGTCCCAACATCAACTCGTCAGTGTATATGACGAATCTCAGCATGTGTTCCTGAAAAGCTTGGTGAAGTCGGATGGTTTTCCTCTCTGGATTGGCTTATTCAGCCAAGATGTAAGTTTTCTAAAAAGGCACATTGCACATTGTGACCTGATCTGTAATACCCTAATACAGTAAACCCTAGCAATTACAGACCTCTGTATAATCGATTCTGGTTATAGCGGACCGAGGCTCCTGTTGCACCCCCACCATCCCACCCTGCCAACCACCTTTTTACTCTGCTACCCTCTGGGAGGCGATTCAGGTCTCTGCAGACTAAAAAATAGTTTCTACCCAGTGAACACTGGGAAGCAACTTCGAGGAATACCGCTAAATTCTTTTAAACTCTTTTAAAAATGTATTTATTATTTTACAATTAACTGTACATATGTGTATTGGTTGTCGTGTTGTATTTCTTTTAACGGAGGAGAAGCAAATGGAATTTTGTTGCTCAGTTTTGTGCAATGACAATAAACATAGTCAATCAATCAAGATCATAAGGGGAATAGATAGGGTAGATGTACACCCAGAGTAGGGGAATCAAGAACCAGGGGACATAGGTTTAAGGTGAGAGGGGAAATTTTTAATAGTAACCTGAGGGGCAACATTCTCCCTGTGACCACGTGGGTTTTCACCGGCTGTTCCGGTTTCCTCCCAAAGATGTACAGGTTTGTAGGTTAATTGGCTTCTGTAAATCACCCCTAATGTTTAGGATAGAATTAATGGGTAATCATTGGTCAGCATGAACTCGGTGGGCCGAAGTACCTGTTTCCACGTCATATGACTAAACTATAAGATATCTCAGAGTCAAGATCTATCTCTCTGAACAAATTCTGTGTTCTGTGTGCAGACAATTCTGACAGGATTAAAACAAAAGAAAGGCACTTCCTTATTAAATCGGAGGCAGCCTGCAGTTTAAAGTGTGAACAGCAGTGATTTAAAAAACTGAAGAAATCTAAATACAAATTTGACAACTCCTCAATATCTGCGTAAAAGATTTGAAAAGAAATTTAAAAAAAATTAATTTGTGTTTTTTGTATTTAGACTGTTGTAATGTAATCTGTTAGATCTGTATGAGAATTTATTTTTCACTGAAAAGCAGAAAGACTATTTCGAGTTGGTACAGTGGCACTTAAGTCAGTCTCGTTACATTAACAGTAATTTCCGTACAGTAAAATTCCAGGGAAAACAAATGAATTGCTAATCTTTGTCTTGTGGTAATGATTGATGGGAGAAATTAATGTGTTCCAATATTGAAGATGTGGCCTCTGTTTAATGCCACAGCTGAAAGTGCACTCTTATTAATAATTAGCTTGTTGCAATTATGCCTTTAATGGTAATTTTCATTTTCTTGCACCAGGGAGGATCAACATTTGAATGGTCAGATGGAAGCAATTCGGATTACAGACCTTGGGAGTATTCCCATCTTAATTCAAAGGGCAATTGTGTATACATGGACACGAAAGGCTTCTGGAACCGCACTAGTTGTAGCACCATGGGTGATGGAGCTATATGTTATGTTTCACAGAATGAAGGTGTGAATAATATGCTCTTTTCCATGGTTTTAAATGTGCAAACAAACTGAATTCTTGGGCGGGGAAAGTATAAGCGAGTTCGGTATTCCGACTGCGCATGCCCAGGTCATAGGTCACTAGCTATATAATAGTCTCGGCAACGGTGGTGCTGCATTGTGTGCAAGTTTGCACACTGGGGTCGGTCGGGCCCGGCTCTCCGTCGCTGCGGGTGCTCTTGAGTTGCTGCTGGGCCATCCCCTGCCCGGTGTCCCGTCCCTGTGGACCGGAGGTGTCCGTGGAGGCCCTGGGCTGGCGGGGCGGCCCCGTACTTGCACCCGCTGTCTCCAGCTTGGCTCTGCCTGTCCTGCCGGGTTGGCCGGCAGCGCTCCACCTCCACCCCCCTCCCCTCAGTCCGACACCGAGATCCTGCTGAAGATGGGCAGCCGCCGGCCCTGCTCGAAGACTGGCAACTCGGAGCCGCTGCTGCTGGAGTGGTTATGGTCGGAGAGAGAGTCTGCGGACGGGCTCCTGCCGGCCATGAGCAGGCCGAGCGCCCGCTGGTGCTGTTGGTGATGGTGGTGCTGGCGGCAGCAGCAACCTCCTCCCCCTCCCTTGCCCAGCCCCAAGCCCAGAGTCTGGGCCAGCTCCAACTCCAGGTCAGGGCTGAAGGCCGCCCGCAGCGCGGCCCAGTCTAGGGCCAGAGGAGGCGGAATTAGGCTGGCCTGTGGCGCAGGCGAGGCTGGGGCCCTCGTTCCTCGGGGTTGTGGATGAAGTGGTAGCGGGTACCGTAGGGGCATTAGCCTGTGGTGTGGAAGGTGCGACACGGCTCCATCTTGTACTTGGGGTGACGGCTGAGGGAGCGCAGCTCGGCCAGGCCGTGGGCGAACTGGCACTTGTCGCCGTAGCGGCCCATTGGGGAGCGGATTCCTCTAGAGTTGGAGCGGGGTTGGCCTGGAGTTGGCGCTGGCTGTGGGTCTGTGGGTTCTCCGTGCTGGCAGTGGGCCTGTGACAGGTGTCCCATTGGTCTGGATATCTCCGCCCGCCCCCGGGGCGGGGATATGGGACACTCGAGTGGGGGGGGAGAACCGGGAACGGTCCAGTGGTGGTTCGGCAGCACTTGCGGTGCTGGGGAGGCGTTTCGATCCGGTCCAGGGTCCGGTCCACTGAGAGCCGGTCCAGTCTCCTTCCCCACCTTTCTCCCCCCCCCCCCTCCCCCGGTCTACCACTGAAAAAAGATAAAAAATCAGACCCAAACTATACTCACTGAATCTACACCGCTTTGTTCGAATTTTATTTATAGCATTTGACCTTTGACAAATCCCATGATTCCTTGCATTTTTTGGAATACCGAACTAGCTTATCATCATCTCACTCTATTTTAAGTATGAACTAAAGCATTGTCTGTATAATTTATTATCGTCTACCCTACACCCAACAATGAACCATTGTGGTTTCCACCTTTCCTTCATCATCATTGATTTTACGCATATCTTTCATTCATTTATTCTATGTACCTTCTATATCTCTAATTTCCTTTCCCCCTGAATCTGCCTGAAGAAGGCTCTCGACCTGAAACGTCATCTATTCCTTTTCTTCAGAGATGCTGCCTGACCCGCTGAGTTACTCCAGATTTTAATCCATTTTCAATGTAAACCAGCATCTGCAGTTCCTTCCTACACATTGTTTCTAGGATACAATTGTCAAAATCGGAGCCAAAGTTCGATATTTCTTTCAGACTTCTCAAGACTGCTGGAAATACTGAGTGATTAAATGCTGCTGAATTTCTAATTTGCCCAAATTATTGGAAATTGTTCACATATTGAAATAGTTGTACCTTCACCGGAACGAGTGTCAATTGCAAGGTATATCTGATTGATATGGTCATTCCGTCACTCGTACCCTGACTGCACAACACAATGAAGACGCAAAATGCTGGAGTAAGTCTGCGGGTCAGGCAGCATCTCTGGAGAACCTGGCTGGTGACGTTTTGGATCGGGGCCCCTGCCAGAGAGAATCTGACCCGAAACATCAACTATCTATGTTCTCCAGGGTTGCTGCCTGACCCGCTGAGTCACCCCAGCACTTTGTCTTTCCTTGGTAAACCAGAATCTGCAGATCCTTATTTCTGCACAACACAGTAACCTGATTCTCTCTTCTCATCTTTCCTGCCAATGAGAAGTGCAAAAGCTTAAAACCATGTAGCACCCGACTAAGGAGCAGCTTCTGACCCGTTGTTATCAGATTACTGAATGGTCCTTCCATAAACCAGGGTGCAGTCCCGATCTTCTATTCTATCTCATTGAAGACTTTAGATTTTTGAGGCATATTCGTTCAAAAGCTTCATTTAAAAAAAAGAAAAAAATGATCACTACAAAACCTCCACCAAGTATTTTTCTTGAAAATGCTGCTTGTTTATAAAGCAACATCAACGTATTCATTGTCAATTGGAAACTTGAAACACTCTAATTTACTAATCGCAGAAAAATTGTTATTATCGTCATGTATTGAAATACAGTGAAAAAAACTTGTTTGCGGGCTACCCAAACAAGTTGTACTGTACATGAGGACGACCAAGCCAGACACTGGCACAACAGGTAGTGTGAAGAGACAAATACAAGAGTGCAGAATATTGCGTTACAGCCTTGCAGTATTTTATTTACTTTAGACTTTAGAAATACAGCGTGGAAACCGGCCATTCGGCCCACCAAATTGGCACCAACCAGTAGTTCCCATACACAAGCTCTATCCTAAACACTAGGGACAATTTACAAGTTTAGCAAAGCTAATTAACCTACAAACCTATACGCCTTTGGAGTGGGAGGAAACTGGAGCACCAGAGTAAAACCCACGAGGTCAAGTCAAGTTTATTTGTCACATACACATACGAGATGTGCAGTGAAATGAAAGTGGCAATGCTCGCGGACTTTTGTGCAAAACAACCAAACAACCAAACAAACTATAAACACAATCATAACACACATATTCTTTTTCATAATAAATAATGGAAGGAAAAACATTCAGTAGTGTTAGTCCCTGGTGAGAAAGGCGTTTACAGTCCGAATGGCCTCTGGGAAGAAACTCCTTCTCAACCTCTCCTTCTCAACGTTCTCACCGCATGGCAACGGAGGCGTTTGCCTGACCGTAGCAGCTGGAACAGTCCGTTGCAGGGGTGGAAGGGGTCTCTCATGATATTGTTGGCTCTGGAGTTTCACCTCCTGATGTATAGTTCCTGCAGGGGGGTGAGTGAAGTTCCCTTAGTGCGTTCGGCCGACCGCACTACTCTCTGCAGAGCCTTCTTGTCCTTGGCAGAGCAATTCCCAAACCAGATGCTAATGTTCCCGGACAAGATGCTTTCCACCGCCGCTGCGTAGAAGCACTGGAGGATCCTCGGAGACACTCTGAATTTCCTCAATTGCCTGAGGTGGTAAAGGCGCTGCCTTGCCTTACTCACGAGTGCTGAGGCGTGTGATGCCCATGTCATATCCCCGGAGATGTGGACTCCCAGATATTTAAAACAGTTCACCCTATCCACAGGATCCCCATTTATCCTCAATGGAGTGTACGTCCTCGGATGATGTGCCCTCCTAAAGTCCATGATCAGCTCCTTCGTTTTTTTGATGTTCAAGAGGAGGCTGTTATCCTGGCACCAGAGTGCTAGATCAGCCACCTCCTCCCGGTAGGCCTTCTCGTCGTTGTCTGAGATCAGGCCCACCACCACAGTGTCATCAGCAAACTTAATTATTGAGTTGGAGCTGAACCTAGCCACACAGTCATGTGTGTACAGGGAGTACAACAGGGGGCTGAGGACGCAACCCTGGGGCGATCCTGTGCTCAGGGTAAGGGACTTCGATGTATTTCCTCCCATCTTGACTACCTGGGGCCTGGCGGTGAGAAAGTCCAGGCACACAGGAAGGTGTTGAGCCCCAATTCCATTAGCTTCCCGGCCAGTCTGGTGGGGATTATCGTGTTGGAGGCTGAACTGTAGTCTATGAACAGCATCCTCACGTAGCCCCCCTCCTGGCTGTCCAGATGGGAGAGAGCGGTGTGCAAGACCTGGGAGACCGCATCGTCCGTGGATCTGTTCGGACGGTATGCGAACTGCAACGGGTCCATGTTCCGAGGGAGGAAGGCGCAGATGTGTTTCTTCACCAGCCTCTCAAAGCATTTCATGACTACCGAGGTAAGGGCCACCGGACGGTAGTCATTCAGACAGGCTGGGGAGGCATTTTTTGGTACCGGTACAATGATGGGTTTTTTGAAGCCGGCAGGGACCACGGACTTGTGTCTAAAGTCTAAAGTCACAGGGAGAACGTACATACTCTTTTCAGACAGCACCCATAGGCGGGATCGAACCCAGGTCTCGCGATGCAAGGCAACTCTACCACTGTGCCGCCCAATTATTCTGCCATGATTTTCCTTTCCTCTTTCACTCTTAGAAGTTCTGTGTCACTGAAAAGATCAAGGGAAATATATTTGCAAGATGTATCCAAATGGAGCGTTAAAGCTGCGCACTGCTGCCAAGCCACTTACAAATGCATGATACAAGGAAAATCTTTATAGGCTATGCTTAATATGTTAATCTAACTCAATACCAAAGTACAGTTAGAACTTGATTTATTCTAATCTACATTTAAATACCTTTTAAGGGACAGCTGATATGTATCCTTTAAAACTTGAAAATATCCTTTTGCAGAAAAATCTTCAACACAGCCAGAAAAAACCTCAATGTTCTGTCCTCAGAAAAATGGAAAATCACCGTGGATCAGATTCAAAGACAACTGCTATGCATTCGACATGGGTATATACAACTGGTCTGTATATACCATGGAAGAAACCAAATCAATTTGCCAGCATCTAGGTATGTTCCACTTTCATCTTTGATACAGGTAAAATAATACCTGGTGGTTCTGCAGTTATATTGGGTTACTCCTGTTTTCAAAAATAGTTTGTGCTTGATCTTGATTGTAATTATTGTTTGTGGAATCTTTCTCTTGCATGATATTATTGTTGGACCTAAGTAATCCTCTCGATAAAATCTTTAACCAGCAGGTTTATGGCATTAAATATGGTGTATCTTATCTGAATTTGTAACTCTACTGCATTTACATGTTGTTTCTCTGTTCTCTACCTGAGATAAATCTATTTTGAATTGGAAGATATAGCTTGGAAACTCTCTTTGGCCCACTGAGTCCACGCTGACCGTTGATTACTGAAGAATCAACTATTGTCTCCCTTCATAAGCTTAGATCTGTTTCAATAAAACGAGTGCACTTCAAATTCAGCAGATTGGTGGGTTATTTCATGTGGAGAGATTAAGGATGCTGGATTTATATTCTCGCGTTTATAAGAGTTTAATTTATAGATACAGCATGGAAACAGGCCCTTCAGCCCACTGAGTCCACATCATGCACCGGTTCACACTCGTTCTATGTCAGCCCACTTTCTCTTTAACTTCCAACACTAGGGACAATTTACAGAGGGCCAATTAACCTACAAACCTGCACGTCCTTAGGATGTGGGAAGAAACCAGAACACCCGGAGGAAACCCAAGCAGTCACAGAGAGAACGTGCGAACTCCACACGCAGACAGCACCTGAGGTCAGGATCGAACCTGGATCTCTGACACTTTGAGGCAGCAGCCCTACCCGCCGCACTACCCTAATTTTCAACGCTTTTGATCTTCAAAGTTCAGTTTGACCCAGTGGCCACAGCATTTGAAGGCAGAGCAAACTTTACCAAAATTCTTGCCGATTTCACTCCAGAATCTTCTATCTCCTGTTTTAAATTGATGTATCGTGATTCTTGGTACCTTGTCAGAGCACATTAATTTGCCTTGTCCAACTATTTAATATTTGAAACATTTTGAACACCTTTATCAGTCTTTTTTTGTAAGAATAAGTATACATGCAACATATCTCTTGAATTTCAGCCTTTCCCACCTTGGTGATGGTCCAGTGATTTTTGTATTACAAATCTTATGAGACCAATTTTTTTTTAATGCATTAACATTTCCAGTTTATTGTTTAGATTGAATTTTTACAAGGCTCTGTACAATTGAAAATGTTCATTGTTAATGTTAAATAACGTGCACAGCAGTATGGAAATGTCTATGCTAGAATCAGAGCGCCTGGAGAAAGCCTGAGTGGTCACAGGGAGAATGTGCAAACTCCACTCAGACAGCACCTGTGGTCGGGATTGAACCCGGGTCTCTGGTGCATGGGGCAGCAGGTCAACCAGCTGTGCCACTGTGCTGCCCTTAAGAATAAGAGGTACTCCTCGAAAGGAGGATAGTAAAAGCTTCTTTAGGTATGTGAAGAGGAAAAAATTAGTTAAGACCAAATTTGGAACCTTGAAGACTGAAAAAGGTGAATTTATTATGGGGAACAAGGAAATGGCAGACGTTGAACAGGTACTTTGGATCTGTCTTCATTCAGGAAGACCAACAATCTCCCAGATGTACTAGTGGCCAGAGGATCTAGGGTGACTGAGGAACTGAAGGAAATCCACATTAGGGAGGAAATGGTGTTGGGTAGACGGATGGGACTGAAGACTGATAAATCCCCAGGGCCTGATGGTCTGCATCCCAGGGTACTTAAGGAAGTGGCTCTAGAAATCGTGGACGCATTGGTGATCATTTTCCAATGTTCCATAGATTCAGGATCAGTTCCTGTGGATTGCTAATCTTATCCCACTGTTTAAGAAAGGCAGGAGAGAGAAAACAGGGAATAATAGACCAGTTAGCCTGACATCGGTGTTGGGGAAGATGCTAGAGTCAATTATAAAAGATGAAATAGCGGCACATTTGGATAGCACTAGCAGTTGTTTAGATAGCAGTTGTTTGGATAGCAGTAGCAGGATCGTTCCGAGTCAGCATGGATTTACGAAGGGGAAATCATGTTTGACTAATCTTCTGGAATTCTTTAAGGATGTAACTTGGAAAATGGACACGGGAGAGCCAGTGGATGTAGTGTACCTGGACTTTCAGTAAGCATTTGATAAGGTCCCACATAGGAGATTAGTGGGCAAAATTAGGGCACATGGTATTGGGGGTAGAGTGCTGACATGGATAGAAAATTGGTTGGCAGACAAGGAAACAAAGAGTAGAGATTAACGGGTCCCTTTCAGAATGGCAGGCAGTGACTAGTGGGGTACCGCAAGGCTCGGTGCTGGAACCACAGTTTTTACAATATACATTAATGATTTAGATGAAGGGATTAAAAGTAACATTAGCAAATTTGTAGATGACACGAAGCTGGGTGGCAGGGTGAACTGTGAGGAGGATCCTATGAGGATGCAGGGTGACTTGGACAGGTTGGGTGAGTGGCCAGATGCATGGCAGATGCAGTTTAATGAGGATAAATGTGAGGTTATCCACTTTGGTGGCAAAAACAGGAAGCCAGATTATTATCTGAATGGTGTCAAATTGGGAAAAGGGGAAGTACAGTGAGATCTGGGGGGTCCTTGTTCATCAGTCACTGAGAGTAAGCATAATGACCTACTGCTCACCGTTGACTCCGGCAACTGTGCAACCCTGCTCCTTCCTGACCTCAGCGCAGCATTTGACACTGTCGACCACACCATCCTAATTGACCGTCTCCGGTACGGGGTTGGTATTGATGGCACTGCCCTGAGCTGGTTCATCTCTTACCTCAAAGGTAAGAGTTTCTCGACTAACATAGGCAACTCTTTCTTCTCCCCACCTAATCTCTGCTGTGGGGTTCCACAAGGTTCCATCCTTGGCCCCATTCTCTTCTCCCTGTATATGCTCCCCTTAGGCCAAGTCATTGAAAGGCACGACATTTCCTCATGACGGGCACCCGAGAAAGGGACCACATCACCCCGATCCTGGCCTCTCTCCACTGGCTCCCTGTGCGGTTCTGTATACATTTCAAGACCCTCCTCTATGTCTACAATGCCCTCAATGGGCTTGCCCCCATCTACATTAAAAATCTTCTCACCCACCACTCCACCTCCAGGTCCCTCAGATCGGCCGACTTGGGGCTGCTGAATATCCCGTGGTCTAGGCATAAGCTTAGGGGCGACCGCGCCTTTGCGGTAGCAGCTCCCAGACTGTGGAACAGCATCCCCTTCCCATCAGAACTGCCCCCTCCATCGACTCCTTTGTCAAGACTAAAATCTTATCTATACTCCCAAGCCTTTCCTGACGTCCACTGAGCGAGGGCTATATGTATATAGTTTGTTTGTTTATACTATTCTTATAACAAATGTAAAGCACCTTGGCCAACGAGTTGTTTTTTTTAAATGTGCTATATAAATAAATGTGACTTGAATTGACTAAGCATGCAGGTACAGCAGGCAGTGAAGAAAGCTAATGGCATGTTGGCCTTCATAACAAGAGGAGTTGAGTATAGGAGCAAAGAGGTTCTTCTGCAGTTGTACAGGGCCCTAGTGAGACCACACCTGGAGTATTGTGTGCAGTTTTGGTCTCCAAATTTAGGGAAGGACATTCTTGCTATTGAGGGAGTGCAGTGTTAATTCCCGGGATGGCGGGACTGTCATATGTTGATAGAATGGAGCGGCTGGGCTTGTCTACTCTGGAATTTAGAAGGATGAGAGGATATCTTATTGAAATATATAAGATTATTAAGGGTTTGGACACACTAGAGGCAGGAAACGCGTTCCCAATGTTGGTAGAATCCAGAACCAAGGTCCACAGTTTAAGAATAAGGCGTAAGCCATTTAGAACAGAGATGAGGAAAAACTTTTTCACACAAGAGTTGTGAATCTGTGGAATTCTCTGCCTCTGAAGGCAGTGGAGACCAATTCTCTGGAGGCTTTCAAGAGAGAGAGATAGAGCTCTTAAAGATAGCGGAGTCAAGGGATATGGGGAGAAGGCAGGAACAGGTTACTGATTGTGGATGATCAGCCATGATCACAGTGAATGATGCTGGCTCGAAGGGCTGAATGGCCTACACCTGCTCCTATTGTCTATTGAAACACCCAATGTTGACACTGGGCTTGACGGAGTAGATGTGTCTGTGATATTTCACTGGGCTGGAGTGTCTGGAACCAGGGATTGTGTTCTCAAAATAAATGATTGGCCACACAGGATAGAGGTGAAAAGAATCATCAGTCAGAAAGTAGTGAATCTTTATCTCAAAAGCGCCACGCAGGCTGGTAGCTCCATGTTCATAGTGGAGATATTTTGATTGTTGGATATCGAAGGATAGGGGATTCTCACGGGAAAGCCAGCATCGTCAGAGACCCTCGCCACCCTGGCCACGCTCTCATTTCACTCTTGCCATGTGGAGGAAGGTATAGGAGTCTTAAAAACGGCAACATTCAGGTTCAGGAGCAGCTTCTCCCCGACACCCATCAGGCTATTATACGCTACAACCTCCAAATAGGCCCCAAACTATATAGTGAGAACTTTTTTTGTTGTTTGTTATGTTTACAGAGTACTACATTTACATGTCTATTTTGCTGCTGCAAATAAGAATTTTATTATTCCGTTTCGGGACATTTAACAAAGAGCACTCTTGACCATTGACTCTGTCTTGAGATAAGAGATTGAATCTAATTGAACAGCAGATTGAACCAAGGTTTGAATGACCTATTCCTTCTATTTTTTTTTTAATGTTACTGTGCGTTGTTAGTAACAAAATACAAAATTTTGTTTAAATCTAGATTCCTCGGCTACAATTTTGAGCATAAAAGATAGCGAAGAAAATGACTTTGTAACCAGGCAGATAAAAATGGACCAGGGAATTACTGGAGAGATCTGGCTGGGAATTCGTCAGAATATTAAAGGTAAGCAAAGATTTCTGAAATTAAAGGAATCGTGCTACACGATGAACCCTGCAAGTAATATATAGATAAAGATTATTTTTAAATATAATTCTGTTTCCGTAGAGTAGATATGAGAAACTGCAGATGCTGGTTTACAAAAAAAGGTCAAAGTGCAGGAATAACTCGGCGGGTCACATAGCATCTCTGGAGTACATGGGTCGGGATCTTTCTTCAGACACGACTAGAAATGAAACGCACATATCTATTTCCCCCAAAGATGCTGCCTGACCTACTAACTTACTCCAGCACTTTGTCCTTTTGTGTATTAACCAGCACCTGCAGTTCTTTGTTTCTACATGGTATCCGAGCCTGGGTCTTGGAGTAAAGATCTCGAATCACAATCTTTAAATTTGCAGCGTGTTATCAGCTGAGTAATCCTGACAGACACAAAATGCTAGAGTAATTCAGCAGGACAAGCAGCATCCTTGGAGAGAAGGAATGAGTGACGTTGCAGGTCGACACCCTTCCTCAGTGATTCTGACACTTGAGTAAGACAATGAAAGAACAAAATAAACATTGCTTTCACAATAAATAATGACAGTCCTGGAGTAACTCAGCAGGTCAGGCAGCATCTCTGGAGAACACAGATAGGTAATGTTTTTGGGCTGAACCCATCAGAATGATTGGGGTGGGGGAGGGGGAGAGGGTGGGGGAGAAAGTTGGAAGAGAGATGAGGAAAGAACAAAGCTCGGAAAGAATTATTGGTCTGAATAAAAGTCCTAACTCAAAATGTCACCTCTCCATGTTCTCCAGACATGCTGCCTGACCCGCTGAGGTACTCCGGCACTTTGTCTTATATTGTAAAGCAGCATTTGCAGTTCCTTGTATTGTTTTCACAGTCTGTACAGACATTCCAGTAGGTGCCAGCAAATAGCCGGCACTAAGAGAAAATACACTATTTCCTTACTCTTCAGAGCACAAAAGTTCTAAAACCAATTGGTGAACACAAGCTGCTGTCATATATTATGCTGAATAGAGGCATGCGGCATGCAACCTGAAACCTATATTGAAGACAGCTGAACAATTTTTCACTTCAAAAAAGTTTATTTTATTTCATTTGTGGGTGGCACAGTGGCATAGTGGTAGAGTTGCTGCCTTACTGCACCAGAGACCAGGGTTCGATCCTGACCTAGGGTGCTGTCAGTACGGAGTTTATACGTTCTCCCCATGATCTTGTGTGTTTTCTGTGGGTGCTCCAGTTTCCTACCACATTCCAAAGATGTGCAGGTTTGTAACTTAGTGTGCAGGGGATTGTTGGTCGGCGTGGACTCAGTGGGCCGAAGGGCCTGTTTTTACACTGCAATCCCTAAAGTACATTAAAATTGCCCATCAAGATGCTTGCCAGTGAGTGCCATATTGAAGATGTTTATGATACGTTATTTTTCCACGTGGTTTCATGTGACAGTCTCCATTGTTGTTTCACTTTATCTATATTTCATAGGAAATAAAACTGGGAAGGGCAGTTCTGTTTGGATTATAGACTTTAGAGATACAGTGCGGAAGAGGGCCCTTGGACCCAGCGATCACCCCGTACACTAGCACTATCCTACACACTAGGGCTAATTTACAATTCTACCGAAGCCAATTAAGCTACAAACTCGACATCTTTGGAGCGTGGAAGGAAACTGGAGCACCCAGAGAAAACCCATGCAGTCACAGGGAAAACGTGCAAACTCCATGCAGACAGCGCCTGTAGTCAGGATTGAACCCGGTCTCTGGTGCTGTAAGGCTGCAACTATACCGCTGTGCAACCCCAACTTCTGTTGTGGACTTTAAGGGGAGTTAGTGAATATATGACAGAACAATTTGCAAGGCAGCAGAGAAAGAGCTAGTGGCTGGAACTAACGAAAATGCTGAAGAACTTGCATGAATATGAAGGGCCAAATGGTTCACTTCTGTGCTGAACCGTTCTGTGATTCTATGAAGCTCTCAATAGATTTTCTCTTCGGTTCTTATGCCCATAAATGAAGGAGGCGGCAGGGAATGGGAGATACGGCCTGGCCAATATGGGTATTGAATTCTCCACCATCTAAATGATCTACGAGGTGGTGCTCCCCCAAAAATCAGCGAATATCAACAAAGACCCTCCCCACCCTGGCCAAGGCCCTCGCCTCGATACTCTCCATATAGTGACCTCCACTTCAAGAAGAATGTCTTATCAGCAACCATGAAGCTGGGAGATTTAGATGGATCAAATGTCGGCAAATGGGACTCTTAGATGGGGCATCTTAGTCAGCATGGACAATTTGAAGGGCCATTTCTGTGCTGTTTGACTCCATCAGGCTCTTGAACCGCACAACATTAACCACAACCCTAAATTAGCAACAATGGCCTACTATGGACTTTGTTTTTAGTTGCAGCACGTTATTGGTTTTGCACTATTATGGGCTAGTTAACTAATATTACTGATAATTAATTTATTATATTACTAATGTAGGGGGAGGGGGAGAATCACTGAGAATCACTGTCTTTTTTGTAAACCAGCGTCTGCAATTCCTTGTTTCTTCAATCAGTAATAGTCTCATAACCGGGGAAACTGATATGGATCAATTACAGTAATGTCTAATTAACTTTGTGCTTCCATGCAGATAAATCCTTACGGTGGCTGGATGGTTCAATCATTTCTTACGCCAACTGGATGAATACAAATCTCTCAAATTCAACTCAAGGGACGTGTGCTGTTATATCATCAAGAAACGGGTTGTGGATTCTAACTAACTGTTCGCAGAGGCATAGCAGACTCGTGTGTAAAGCTCCAATACGTAAGTTTATGATGTGATTCTCCAACTTTTTTTTAAACATCTTTGCCTGATGCGTTAAACTGAATCATGGTGACCATGAACTTCAGTGGTTGCCAAGAGAGACTGATGGGAAAGTATATACGCGTATACAGCATGGTGCGATATTGGTGGAAAATACCAGTTGACGATTGACCCAACTTACTTGTGATTTGATTATCATAGTTTGTGGACTTAGATTGGACGAACATTTAATTTGTATGCTGAAAATTTAGATTCGCAATATAGCAAAGATGTGCACAAATCCTTTTTTCTTGAGAAAGACACAATGCTGGAGTCACCCAGCGGGTCAGGAAACATCTCTGGAGAACATGGATAAGTGACGTTTCTGGCCAGGACTCTTCTCCAGAGATGCTGCCCGACCTGAGTTTATTCCACTTTTGCATTCACTCCCTATGTACTTGAGATAATTTACAGAGGGCCAATTCACCAACAAACCCGCACACACGTCTTTGGGATGTAGGAGGGAGCTGGGGGAAACCCATGCAGTCACAGGGAGGACGTGCAAACTCCACACAGGCAGGTCTGGCGCTGTAAGGCAGCAGCTCCACTAGTTGTGCCACTGTGCATAAATTATTCGATTATGGAATTCATACCATTTTGGTCAGAATTGTACTTGTAAAATTGTTAATGCTCATTGTTCATTAATGTTTGTTTAACTTTTTAATGTGGCATTTTATTAACATTTTTATATTGTGTTGCCTTGCAGAATCCAACCACAGAGTTGCAGCGTTGGTGATAACAGTGATTTTTATCCTGGTACTAATCTGCGGGATTGTGTGGTTTTTATATAAGAAGAATAAATGGCGATGGGCTAATCCTTTTGGGACTGTACACTATGAACGTAGTTACAATAATCCCTCCGACACTGACAGTACAGTTATGATAACAGAACTTAAAGAATTCCACGATTGAAATCTCTTGCGGTTGTGTTATCAGACTATTGAGAAATTTCAAAATATGGGCCAGATCTTGATGCCTTGCATCCCATCCCCTCCCCCCACCTGCTCTAACACCCATGCTAAACTGGTTTAATTGCAGAGGGGTGTTGTAATGGGATGAAGCAGCCTGGATTCCAGCCATGCGGCAGCTTCTCTAGTGACTGAAGAAAGCCTTTCTTTAAAACACCCCTTTCACCCTCTAACAGCTGGTCGAAGCCCCACCCCTAGCTTTGTCAGCGGCAGAAATCGTGTCATTCAAAAAAGTTTATCTTTTGACTATCTCAAAGATCCAGAAACACTTAGACTATTAAAATGAAGTAAAAGGCCACAGTGCTGTGGTAACTCAGCAGGCCAGCCTCATCTCTGGCGAACATGGATAGGTGACGTTTCAGGTCGAGACCCTCTTCTGATTAGCCTCAAGAAGGGTCCCGACACGATACGTCACCTATCCATGTATTCCAGGGATGCTGCCTGGCCTGCTGAGTTACTCCAGCACTTTGTGCCCTTTTGTGTAGACCAGCATCTGCAGTTCCATGTTTCTAAACTGAAATAACCCATTTAATTTGACTAATAACAATAATTGAATTTATTGAAAATAAACTTAACTATAAATACTTGTGTAATTAAACAACATTAAATTGAAGAAAAATGATTTGAAAGAAAGCTTGCTTCCGAATCCAAATCTCCATAATCCCCGTTGAAATCCGATTCTGCGGCAGGTCTAACCAGGCTAAGGATCTGTTGGGGAAAGTTTGATGGAGCTTATCAGATTTGCGATTGAAAACCATGAAAATAACCCTGAAGTTGATACAGTTTCCACGCTGCATGTTCCGTTCAAAATTGCCACAAAATCTGCCCCATTGACGTTGTCCTTTGTTGTTGATTGCTGAATAATCTTGCTGATGTGTAAATATTTCCTGATTTGCACTACTTATATTTTCTGACACATGCTGCTACGCGTTACTACTGTAGTAGGTTGCAGAAATTGTGTTCTGTTAAGTATTTGCTTTGAAAAGTTATTTTTATACTGTATTATGTAAACATTCCAGTGTTTCACAGAATCATAATATATGCAGATGCAGAACGGAATTCCAAAAAAAACTGGTGTAATTTTTTTTGCCAATCTTGTGTTACAATGTAATGCAGTTGCTTTTATAGCTGGTGCTTATCGATATCTTTGTACATTTCTTTAAGCCATTAATAATGAGAAATTTAACGTGTTTTTTTTAAAAGTGTTAAGTCCGTAACACAGTTCTGGGTTTTAGATAATGTGCATAAAATGGGGAAAGTTGCTTTTGTCAAAGAAATCATCCTAATTCCTTTGTCAGTGCCTTGTGATATTCTCCTCTAAGCTAAGCCTCAAATTGAGGTTTGGTGCCGTGAAATAATCATCTATTCCAAATAATAATAGATTAATAGACCATTATAATGCTCACATTATATTCTGATTTTCTTTTCAAGGGTATCTGGGTTTATTACTATAAAATACTCCTTTTCAAATAGTATATACAATAAAGAAATTACTGTTTACAATGAGGCCACTTGTTCTGATTTGGAAAATTGCAGTCTTTAAACTATATGGATGTTCTAAGCATCGTTTTTGAGGTTCTGCTATGCTATTTATGCATATTTATGGAGCTGCAACTATTAAAAACTTAGGCGTAGAGAATAATTACTGTAATTATTTTTAATTGGGGGATTTGACAGCAGCAGCTATAATTGAAGAACATTGGTCTACCTACAATTATACTACTGTCAATTTAGTGAATGCCATAATGCTGGGATTTTTTTGAATAAGTGTATATTTACAAAGTCTAACGACCAAAAATTCAGAGCTTTACTTGGCCATATGTGAATAACATGAACTTGAATTTGTTTTAAATTGTGGCAAAAAAATTCTATAATTGTTCTGTGGAAATTAAACTTATAACACAGTATTTGTATGGGCATATTAATATTACTTTGAAATTTCATGTATTTTTGTAATAAAATTAATTTTGTTGCAAAAGCTCAAATTCTCAACTGCAATATATACAGGATTTCCAAGAGTGAGAGAAATGTTTGATTCACTTCACCTGTTCATTCATCTTCCACAAATTAAAGTGTAAATTGATTTTAAAAATATTAAAGTATTATCTCATGTGTAAAACAAAATGGAGTCTGCTTTTTAAATTGAATTATGATGGTTTTGTGCAATTAATTCTACAAATTCTGTACATATATTTGTATCCTTTCATAGCTATGCAGTTATTTTTCCAGTTTGCACTTTTGCATACCGCTGACATTGAGAACCTCCTGATAAAAGGGTCAGAATCTTTTCCCAGGTGGAACTGGCAACACCAGAGGGCATAACTTTAACATGAGAGGGGCAAAGTTTAAAGGAGATTTCCAGAGCAGATGTTTCATTACAGAGAGGGGTGAGTGCCTGAAACATGCTGCCAGGGGTGGTGGTGGAGGTGGATACGATAATGACTTTTAGGAAGCTTTTGTACAGACAAATGGATATGGAGGGATATGGATCATGTGCAGGCAGAAGAGATTAGTTTATCTTTGTATCAGGTTTGGCACAGACCTTGTGGGCTGAAGGGCCTGTCCCTGTACTATGCTATGTGAAACAATCCCCTTGGGATATTTGAGAGAGATCCAGTTTGACATTATATGGCCTATTCCCAATCAGATGTTGGTTCCTGATTCCAGGATGGACTTCATGTTGTATATTTTGTTGTGGTTCAGTCTACTTCCTATCCAGGCGGTGGTCCAGAAAGATGTGTGCTATGGAGTTGATTTACTCTGTTTCTACTTTAAGATCTTGGCTTTCAGTTCAGCTTGGAATGAAAGCCTCTGCTCTCTGGGTAAGTCTCTTGTGCAATATAATTTGGGGGAACAAAAGAAGTACATTTGATGGACTCGGGAACAGCTATTCCCCTCTGTTAGCATATTTCGGAACGGTTTCTCTGATAACTGAGAAATTTATGGTGGAAGTGAGGGTGAAGAGAGATTTAAAAGAGACCTCGCGGGCAACCTTTTCACTCATAAGGTAGTCCGTATCTGGAACGAGCTGCCAGAGGAAGCTATAGAGGCAGATACAATTATTACTTTTTTTTAAAGGCATTTGGACATATATGGATAGGAAAGATTTAGAGGCCCATGGGTCAAACACAGGAAATGGTATGTCCATTATGCCAACGGCCAGCATGGACAAGGTGGGCTGAAGAGCCTGCCTCCATGGTGTACAGCTCTTTGACTAATTGTTGGGGTTCGTGACTCGGTGGGAAAGTAAGTTTTGTAAAAAGTAGTTTGTAAAACATGATTGTTCTCCAAAGCAGACATTTTTTTTGTCAAAATATTGCTTATCCAATGGATTTCTTTGGCAATTGATTTGATTTTTGATTTTACCAGAAGCTGTGAAATAAACTGGACAGTAAACAAATCAACATGGGTGAAATCATTATGTCAATGCAGTTTCTCATGTGTTCCCACTGCTATGATTTGTTTTAAACAAATGACACAAAGTTGGGTGGCAGTGTGAACTGAGGAGAATGCAGGGTGACTTGGACAGCTGGGTGAGTGGGCAGATGCATGGCAGATGACGTTTAATCAGAATCAGAATCACACTTTATTTTCCAAGTATGTTTTGCAACATATGAGGAATTTCATTGGCCAGGTCAGTCATACAATTAAAAGTAATAGATCACTTCAAAAACACATTTTAACATGAACATCCACCACAGTGACTCCTACACATTCCTCACTGTGATGGAAGGCGAAATATAGTTCAAGTCCTTCCCCTTAGTTCTTCCTCGGTCATGGGCCTCGAGCCCCCGTTGACGGGATGATCTAACTCCCTCCGCGTCGAGGCGATCTGCTCCCGCATCGAGGGGGGGGGGGATGTCAGCTCCCCCGCGCTGGACGATCGAACCTCAGCTCCGATGTTAAGCCCGTGCCCCACAATAGGGCTCAAAGTCGGTCCGAGGAGGCCTCCAGCTCCATCGATGGTAGGCCGCAGAGCCCAGAGAATGTGATCCGAAAAATAATCACATCTCCGGGAAGGTAAGCACCTGAAAAAAAGTTTCCCCCGATCCCCTCCCCCCTCCAAAACAAACCGAAGAACATTAGAATAAAACTTTTAACAAACTAAAAAATAACAAAAGAGTGAAAAGACGAACAGACTGCCGGCAGGGCTGCCATCTCCCTGGCACCCCTGGTGGTCATATATGTGAGGTTATCCACTTTGGTAGCAAAAACAGGAAGGAAGATTATTGTCTAAATGGTGTCAAGTTGGGGAAAAGGGGAAGTGCAACTTGATCTGGCGGTCCTTGTTCATCAGTCAATGAAAGTAAGCATGCAGGTACAGCAGGCAGCAAAGAAAGCTAATGGCATGTTGGCCTTCATAACAAGGAGTTGAGTATAGGAGCAAAGAGGTCCTTCTGCAGTTGTACAGGGCCCTAGTGAGACCACACCTGGAGTATTGTGTGCAGTTTTGGTCCCCTAATTTGAGGAGGGACATTCTTGCTATTGAGGGAGTGCAGCGTAGGTTTACAAGGTTAATTGCCAGGATGGCGGGACTGTCATATGCTGAGAGAATGGAGCGGCTGGGCTTGTATACTCTGGAGTTTAGAAGGATGAGAGAGGATCTTATTGAAGCATATAAGATTATTAAGGGTTTGGACACGCTAGAGGCAGGAAACATGTTCCCGATGTTGGGGGAGTCCAGAACTAGGGGCCACAGTTTAAGAATAAGGGGTAAGCCATTTAGAACGGAGATGAGGAAACACTTTTTCACACAGTTGTGAGGGCGGTGGAGGCCAGTTCTCTGGATACTTTCAATTGAGAGGTAAATAGGGCCCTTAAAGATAGCAGAGTCAGGGGATATGGGGAGAAGGCAGGAACGGGGTACTGATTGGGGATGATCAGCCATGATCACATTGAATGGCGGTGCTGGCTCAAAGGGCCGAATGGCCTACTCCTGCACCTATTGTCTATAAACACAATGCTGGAGCAACTCTGCAGGAATTAATGGATGGGTGACATTTCAGGTAGGTATAATCTTGCAGCAAGCTTTAGATGTGGACACAAGGAACTGCAGACGCTGGTTAACCAAAAAAGACACAAATGCTGGAGTAACTCAGCAGGTCAGGCAGCATTTTTGGAGAATATGGATCAGTGACATTTTGGATCGGGACCCTTCTTCGGACTTTGAAACATTACCTATCTTCAAATGACTTATTAATGATCACATTGTCACAGGACCAGCATTTAGCTTCAACCAGAATTTGTCCATCTTGTGTCAGCTCATGTTTGCCTACAGCATAATATTAGGTGTAGGCTGGATACGTTTTTTTGAAGTCTTGAGAAGGGCCAAAAATGTCACAGATCCATGTTCTCCAGAGATGCTGCCTGATCTGCTGAGATACTCCAGCACTTTGTCTTTTTGTGTAAACCAGCATCTGCAGTTCCTTGTTTCTACACGTATGTGCAAAACCATTCAGTTTCAATATGATAAAGATATATCACATCAGGTGTGAAAGGGTAGTGTCTGATTCACCTGTTCCCCATTGCACGCCTTGGACTTTGTGTGTGAAACTTATGTGCTACAATGCTGGGAACTATATTTTACACGCTATATCTTCCCCCTTTGCTCCTGTTGTACCTGAGTTTGACTTGATTGTGTTTCTGTTTTCTGACCTGATTGGATAGTATGCAAAACAAAGCTGTTTGCTGTATCTTTGTACATGTGACAATAATAAACTTAAATGAAATGCAGACAATAATGCCATATTCATTATTTTGATCCACTCAGACAAAAATTACTGTTTGCAATTGTAGTTGTTTTAAAGGGATCTGCTGGGTTAGAGAGGCTAGCATGCAAAGTCTGTATCATAGTAGAGAACACCTTGGGTCTGGTGCAGAGTAGATATTGTGGGGCGAGGTGAGGGTTTTAAATCACTTGACTGTGTACTGTCCCTTTAATGCTCCATTGCCCGATACCATTTACTTTATACATCTCTAAGTTTTATCAGAAGAGTATGCGGTAGAGTGATGCAGCAGTAGAGGTGCTGCCTTACAGCGCCAGAGACCCGGATTGGTTCCTGACTATGGGTGCTGTCTGTATGGAGTTTGTACATTCTCCTTGTGACCACGTGGGTTTTCTCCGGGTGATCCGGTTTTCTCCCACATTCCTAAGAGGTGTGGATTTGCAGGTTAATTGGCTTCTGTAAATTGTATCCAGACTGTAGGAAAGAACTTGTTTACGGGGTGATTGTTGGCATGGACTCTGAGCCGAAGTAGTTGTTTCCATGCTGTATCTGTAAACTCTAAACTGTAAAGTAATCGAGTAAAGCTGAAGACTAAAGAAAACAAAAGGCTAAGCTTCTGGAAATTAAACTTGCTCTTCAAGTCTATACAAGAACAGAGAGCTGCAAGTGTGTTATATTAATAAATTACCTACACTCTAATACTGCACTACTGATCTTATCAGGTGTTTGTGACAGTATCTAACATTTCAATAACTATAGCTTGTTTAATTTTAACCAGTTACTCCATTGGAAATTGAGTTTTGAATAGTTTCTCAAAATAAAACAAATGGGAGATGGTATTAATAATATTGAATATAAAATGACAATTATATAAATGATGCCCAAGGTTATTTATTAAACTGGAAAAGCACTGCTCACCCTGAAGGCACATGGCAATTATTTTCATGACACCTCATTAAAGCTTTTAAGTGAAATAAACGGCTGTAACTCGTGCTAATTTCCCCAGACTCTTCTAGCACACATCCTGGCAGACAGTCACACAACATCATTGCAGATGCCCAGAAGCAAGCAATCTGGTGAACAATCAGGTGTTTCTCTGTGAACAAGAAAAGTTTTCCTTGAAATAGCTAAAAAGTAAAATAGAAGTGTACTAAATGTTTAAAGATATACAGTGGAACTGAGCCCTTTGGCCCACCGAGTCCACTCCGACCATTGATCATTGCAGATGCCCAGAAGCAAGCCACCTGTCACCAATTCATCTGGTGAACGATCAGGTGTTTCTCTGTGAACAAGAAAAGTTTTCCACACTAGTTCTCTGTCCTCCCACTTTCTCATCCACATCTAACAGGATGTGGGAGGATACCGGAGCAACTGGAGGAAACCCACAAGGTCACGGAGAACGTGCAAACTCCGTACAAATAGCACCCGAGATCACGATCGAACCTGGGCTGGCCCTGTGAGGCGACACCTCTACCACTGTGACACACATTTATCGTTATTGCACAGAAACTACAGCTTCCAGATGTGAAAGAATTATTTCTGAAATCTTTTATAGGGCTACCACTGATTTTCTGTTACGCTGGGTTCCAGAGCCTTTCTGGGATTATCTGCCTTGCTGAGCCAATTCCGCTCCGATATTTCAAGTGTACTTTCATAACTTTGTCTGGGTTAAAGGAGGTGCCGGACTACCAGTTGCTGAAAAATCAGTGGTGGATTTGTACTTGTTTCCTCCACACTATATGACCGCTTCAAAGATAACATGACTGTCTGAATTTGTATTCTGTCCTTCAGTCATTTAAACATAATTCTTCTCCAGGACATTCTTTACAGCTGGCATTGTCCTATGACCTGCTTCACCTCTCCATCTTGTGTAAGTCTAGGGTTAGAAACGTCACCTATCCATGTTCTCCAGAGATGTTGCCTGATGTTACCAAAAACAGAACAATGAAAAACAACAATGTAACAGGCCTGAAAGCACAGTCAATCATAGATAACAAAATATTTTTATAAATCTCAATAAATTAAAGACTCCAATAATTTTTCAAAAAGCATGAGTCCTTAGTGCAACTGGGACAGTTCATAATCTACTGTAGTTATTGTCAGTAGTAATAATACACTTTATTATCATTGAAAATACATACAACAAAATTTCAGGCGCACTGCCGGAGCGGAGCTCCAACGTATCAGATAAATAATAACGACAACGGAAACAACAAAAACGGCAAGAAAAACGTCACGTCAATATATCACAGTATAGTCTTGTGGCCGTACAAAATATTGGCTATGGGGGCTGTGTGTTCAGTTCAGAGTGGTAATGGCCTTGGGGTAGAAACTGTTTGTTAATCTTGTGGTGTGTGATTTGATGAACCTGTAACGCTTTCCTGAGGGCAGAAGGGCAAACAAGTGGTGTGCGGGATGAGATGAGTCCTTTAGTATGCGTGATGCCTTCCGCAGGCAACGAGAGCTATAGAGCTCTTCCAGGGCAGTAGATCTTCTAGGCTGTAGTGATGACTCACTGCCGAGCCTTCTTGTCAGCCGCAGAACTGTTGCCATACCACACCAGGAAGCCATGTGTCTCTCTATGGAACAATCGTAGAATGACACTTGCAGCTGTTGTGGCAAGTTGACTTTCCCGAGTGATCTTAGGAAGTAAAGTCGTTGTTATGCCTTATTTACCAGGGAGTGCATGTCAGTTGACCACCTGAGATCTGCTGAGATGTGGGTGCCCAGGAACCTGAAACTGGAGATTCTGTCCACTCTTTCTCCGTTTATGTGCAGTGGGGGATGGTCACCCTGCTTCTTCCTGAAGTCAATGATGAGCTCTTTTGTTTTCTTGGTATTGAGTGCTAAGTTGTTTTCTGAGCACCAGCCTATTAACCTCTGTACCTCCTCCCTGTAAGCTGACTCATCGCCCTCAGTGATCAGCCCTGCCACTGTTGTGTCGTCTGCAAATTTAATGATGGTGTTCGTGCTGTGGGTCAGTAGTTCCCACAGCACGAGTGTTCAAGAGCCTGATGGTTATTGGGATGAAGCTATTCTAGAAACCTGTTGATTCGAGAATTGTTTTTATTACAGATTTCCAGAATCTCAGTCATAGAGCGATACAGTGTAGAAACAGGCCCTTCGGCTCATCTTGCCCACATCGGCTAACATGTCCCAGCTACACAGTTCCATCTACCTGCGCTTGGTCCATATCCC
This sequence comes from Amblyraja radiata, assembly GCF_010909765.2. NCBI lineage: Eukaryota > Metazoa > Chordata > Chondrichthyes > Rajiformes > Rajidae > Amblyraja > Amblyraja radiata. The sequence continues at coordinate 34,401,728 of NC_045962.1, read as the reverse complement.
TCCAAACCTGTCCTAACAATGTACCTGTCTAACTATTTCTTAAATGATGGGATAGTCCCAGCCTCAACTACTTCCACTGGCAGCTTGTTCCATACACCCAACACCCTTTGTGTGAAAAAATGACCCCTCGGATTCCTATTAAATCTTTTCCCCTTCACCTTGAACCTATGTCGTCTGGTCCTCGATTCTCCTACTCTGGGCATCTACCTGACCTATTCCTCTCATGATTTTGTACACCTCTATAAGATCACCCCTCATCATCCTGCGCTCCATGATATAGAGACCCAGCCTACTCAACCTCTCCCTATAGTTCACACCCTCTAGTCCTGGCAACATCCTCGTAAATCTTTTCTGAACCATTTCAAGCTTGACAATATCCTATAACATGGTGTCCAGCTTTGTGTCATCTGCAAATTTGCTAATGTTACGTAATCCCTTCATCTACATTAATGTATATTGTAAATAGCAGCAGTCCCAGCACCGAGCCTTGCGGTACCCCACTAGTCACTGCCTGCCATTCGTTAATGCCTACTCTTTGTTTCCTGTCTGCCAACCAATTTTCTATCCATGTCAGCACTCTACCCCATTATCATGTGCCCAAATTTTGCCCACTAATCTCCTATGTGGGACCTTATCAAATGCTTTCTGAAAGTCCAGGTACACTACATCCACTGGCTCCCCCTTGTCCATTTTCCTAGTTACATCCTCAAAAAATTCCAGAAGATTAGTCAAGCATGATTTCCCATTCTTAAACCCATGCTGATTCGGACCGATCCTGCTACTGCTATCCAAATGTGCCGCTATTTCATCTTTTATGATTGACTCCAGCATCTTCCCCACCGCCGATATCCGGCTAACTGGTCTATAATTCCCTGTTTTCGCTCTCCCGTCTTTCTTAAAAAGTGGGATAACATTAGCTACCCTCCAATCCACAGGAACTGATCCTGAATCTATAGAATATTGGATAATGATCACCAGTGCCTCCACGATTTCTAGAGCCACTTCCTTAAATACCCTGGGATGCAGACCACCAGGCCCTGGAGATTTATCAGCCTTCAGTCCCATCCGTCTACCCAACACCGTTTCCTGCCTAATGTGGATTTCCTTCAGTTCCTTCGTCACCCCAGATCCTCTGGCCACTAGTACCATCATATACTTAATCGAACTGTTTTAGTTGAAATAGATGTAATGCAAAATCTGCAAACACTAAACGTTCATTGTCAAACAAAATCCATTTTACATTATAGGTATATTTATGACTGAGAAGTTCGTTGCCTGCGTTGAACCTAACTCCCTTCTAACGCTTGCGAAATGATCTGGCAATCTTCCAAGCACATCAGTCAGGGACAAATCAAACTGTCCGCAGATTTTTTTTTAACGGGAGCTATTTCTATTTTTCAATTAAACAAAAGTATCTGTTTAAATTATGTCTGTGCTCTATTTAATTATTTCGCAATGGGGAAAAACCAGGCTGCGTTTTTTTTCCCGTGCAGATGCGTTTTGCAAAATATTACACAGCAACGCAAACATGACGCATCTGGAGTTCAAATGTTCACGAGGTTGGTAATGGTTTCGTGGAGCAGCTTTGTGATCTTGTGAGTCATTTGGGGAGATTGAGGATTGGACTATGGATTGTAAAACACTGCGGATTTTCACCGCCGTCTCTCTGAATGCATTCTGCCTCTTTACCTCGGCTACCTCAGATATACCGGGTAAAAAAAAGTTCTGCACTTTTATATGCATTTATTTTTCCGTCGGTGTTTTTGTTATTTATTCCTAACGTAAAACAAAGCCTTCGAGCCTCTGCAGAGCTCTCAAATACGTTGCAGAAACCGGTCGTGGGCTGCGAGGGGTAATTGCTCCCGCACCGCCCGGCAATCGACAGCAGAGATTGCGAGGCAGGGATTTGTGTTTTTCAATTAACGTCACGGTTAACATTACATTTACAATAGCAAACATTATATTTTGCAGAGCAGAAGGTTGCAGCCTTCAAATGTCGCCCTCTAACGGGGGGAATTAGAACAGAAAGTTCTGCCAGGAACAAGTCAGGCATCATCTGTGGAGAGAGAGAGACGTCTTCCAGAGAGAGAGTCTGAAGAAGGGTTTCGGCCCGAAACGTTACCTATCTCCTTCGCTCCATAGATGCTGCTGCACCCGCTGAGTTTCTCCAGCATTTTTGTGTACCTCCGAGAGACAGACAAAGGTGTGTTTCAATGCCAGACAGTTATACACCTGGTAGAGCCACCGTCACAGTACCAGAGACCGATGTTTTCGTTTTAGAGATACAGTGCAGAAAGAAGCGCCGACTCGCAATTTCTCCCAACACTAGCAACAGATCAGATAACACTATTCATAAATACATGGTCAATCACAAGTACAATAGATAGGGTCAAAGGGGAAGGTACAGAGTGCAGAATATAGTTCTGATCATTGTAGCACAGCAGTTCCATAGACAAAGTCCAATGTCAGCAATGGGGTAGAGGTGAATCGGATAGTAACCTAGTTTATGGAGGGACATTTCAGAAGTTTGACAAGCTGTTCCTTAATCTGGTGGTGCGTGCTTTCAAGCTTCTGTATCTTCTGCCCGTCAGGAGCGGGGAGAAGAATGAACGACTGGGGTGGGACAAATCTTTGATTATGTTGAAAATAGACACAAAATGCTGGAGTAACTCAGCAGGATCTCAAGCAGCATCTCTGGAGAGAAGGAATAGGTGACGTTTCGGGTCGAGACCCTTCCTCAGACTCTTAGATTATATTATTTGCTTTTCTGAGGCAGCGTGACGTGTAGATGGAGTTTATGGTGGGAGTCTGGTCTGTGTGACTGGTCTGATCGTGACACTAGAATTTTGACAAGGCCAATGTGTATGTGAGCAGATTTCCTTATTCAAATAAACTTGTTGTATTACGTAAGCCTGTCATTCCACCTTTGCCCTCTGTGAGATATCACAGTCACTTTCCTTTAGGCTCTGGACTGTGATGGCAGAAGGAATCTCATATGCATGAAATGTACAATATATTACTGCTTTGGTGAGTGAGGCATTTTTGCTTCCAAAAAATGGTTCCACCAAGCATTTAGTGCAGTTAACTGACATTGAATTTTTACCCTGACACAAGAAACTGCAGATGCTGGAATCTTGAGCAAAAAGGGTCTCGAGAAAGGACCCCAGCCTGAAACATTGTCTGTCCATTGGATGCTGGTCAGGACCTGCTGAGTTACAACCAGCACTTTGGTTTGTTTTTTACCTTGACACCTTTGACCAGTGATCTTCAGATGGGAGTTGGACATTGAAACTACAGGATTGAGAAGCAGAGTGGCGCAGAGGGAGAGTTGCCACCTCACAGCGCCAGAGACCCGGGTTCGATCCTGACCATGGATGCTGTCTGTATGGAGTTTGTATATTCTTAATGTGACCGTGTGGGTTTTCCCTGGGTGCAACGTTTTCCTCCCACACTCCACAGACATACAGGTTTTTAGGTTAATTGGCATTGGTTAAAAATTGCAAAGATGTTCCCTAGTGTGTAGGATAGTGCTGGTATACGTGTGATTGTTGGTTGGTGCATATTCATTGGATCAAAGGGGCCTATTTCCACGCTGCATCTCTAATGTTTAATAGTCTAAAGATTCTAGGTATATGGGAACCATGTGATCCTAAGTAATTGAAGTTGTGAAGTGAGAAGTCCCATTACTGAAACTATAGTAAATTACTGTAGGCATCTTTTTGATGCTTTATACTGCAGTCAAAGATGGAGGGAATGAATGTTGAGGATGGGTAGATAGATCAGCAGATAATTTTTTTTTTTCTGGATGCCACGAGTCAAGAGTGTTTAACTTTCCAATGTCGTCGTCGTGGCTGTCCCTCGAGGTCGAGGATGATGATCTATGTTCTGTTGTTTTTATGGACTCTCAGGTGGCTTATGAGTCCAATCCTGGCTTTGAAAGTTCCTCGACATTCAGGACTGGTAGTTCCAGATGGCAGATCGAGCTTTGGTTGTTGCTGCCTCTCTTTCCGTTTTCTTCTCTTTTCTTCTAATTCTGTGCATCTCCTGGCTTCGAAGGTCGCTGTCCCTTCTTGGATGATGGTTCGCCAGAGTTTCCTGTCCCTGGCATTGGTTTCCCAATTATCGATTTCACATTTCATCATGCTGGCTTTTAAGACATCTATGAATCTCTTCTTTTGTCCGCCTCTTTTCCATTTGCCTTCTTTAAGCTGGGAGTAGAAGGTTTGCTTTGGTAGACACTCGTCTTCCACCCGATATGTATTGACAAAGAAACAATGAAATTCTTACTTGCAGCAGTTTTGCAGGCCAATTAATGCAATAACACATAACTAAATATATAACCAACGTCCTTATTACAACCAATGACACTGTCCATAGAAGATCACAATTAGATTGGATTTTTTTAACAATCTGGTAGTTACATGATAACCATTAATGATATGGCTTGGTAATTCAAAAATCTTATTTAATTAACTAAATTACATTTTCCAGCCACCGTGGTGGGACTTGAATAAATGTTCTGTATTCTAAGCTCAATAACAACCACATTCCTGCCTTATGCCCAATAAGGAATTTGAAATTATGAACTAGTTTTATTGAGATTTATTGAGAATCCTAAAGGTTTTTAAATCTTCTTGAAGAGGAGATTTAATTAGTTTAGTATCAAGATACAGCATGGAAACAGGTCCTTTAGCCCACCAGGTCCGCGCTGACCAATGATCACCCGTACATTAGCTCTATCCTACACACTAGGGGCTACATACAGAAGCCGATTAACCTACAAACCTGCAAGTCTTTGGAATGAGGGAGGAAGCCGGAGCACCTGGAGAAAACTCCTTACAGACAGCACCCATAGTCAGGATTGAACCCGGGTCTCTGGCTCTGTAAGGCAGCGACTCTGCCGCAATAATGCTGTGGAAAATGGTTCCCGCAGAATGACTTGACATTCACTTGAAGCCTGGGTAGGTGAAAAAGAGCAGAGTATTGAATGGGTTAGGATTCTCTCAGCAATGTCCCAGTTTTCACCTGTTTAGGTGCACGGCTTTTTTGCTGTAAATAGTTGTACAACTACTATCTATATTTCTACTCTGCCATTCAGAAAACTGGGACATTCACTGACTGAACCAACCTTATTTTGTGCATCTAATAGACAGTTTGTTGATAAATGGTAGAGCTGCCTTCCCATTTCTGTTACATATGTTTGGAATGTAGTTACTGAACACAGGTAGACACAGTGGAAGAGCCGCTGTCTCACAGCATCAGAGACCCAGGAGCTGTTTGTGTGGCGTTTGCACGTTCTCCCTGTAACCAAGTGCTCCGGTTTCCTCCCACATCCCAAAGATGTGTGGGTTTTGTGGGTTGATTCGCCCTCTGTAAATTGCCCCTAGTGTGTAGGGATTGGATGAGACAGTGAGATAACATAGAACTAGTGTGAACAGGCGATCGATGATCGACGTTGGCCAAGGGGCCTGTTTCCATGCTGTATCTTTCAATCAATTCAATTCATCAATCAGTTCAAACTATGTGTGATTTCATCATTGTCTCCCTACTTCACCTCTGATGTGCATGTGGGCGGAGTGTACAGAAGGATATGAGTGTGTCATACAATCATAAGACATTTATGAACCCTGACGTTTAAAGAACTAACTTATTGAATATAGTGAGTTATCTGTAACTTTAACTGTGAGAAGTTTAATGTTGGAAATCTCGGACTATGAAAGCTAGTCATTCCATATCTTTCTGTTCTTCTCTAAAGGTTGTGATGTCACTTGGACTCCATTTGAAAACAAATGGTACACTTTTATTCCAACTCTTGGAAAAGGCTACACCATGGAAACAGCACAAGAAGCTTGCAAAGATATTGGTAACCTTTTTCAAATATTATTAGTTCAATGAACATACAAAATACTATAATTCAGGCAACGCACTTCAGATCTGGTTACCATTTGCACACAATAGCTTGTATTTTCTTATGCATTTAAGAGAACAACACCATAAGTGATTTAATAGTAGACGAAGGATCCTGACCCGAAACACCACTTGTCGTGAGTTACATGAGCAGAATTGGGCCAATTGGCCCATCAAATCTACTCTGCTGCATGTCCCGCTGAATTATTTGCTGCTTTTCTGAGGCAATGTGGTATAGATCTCTCTTAATAGGATGATCTCTCTTAACAGGATAAACCCCTTGTCTCAGGAATTTAGTGAGCATTTGTCACATTGTCTCTATCATAGATATCTGCAACTTACAGTGGAAATCGGGCAAAATCTTTCCATGAAAAGTCACACCAGACTCTTGTATAATTTCCGTCGGACATCTTTGATTTTATTTCAAGAAGATTTGAGAGAAGAAGAGTAATGTACCATTTACCTTCCTAATTCCTGTTGTACCGGCACGTGTACAAAGACATGGAGGTTGCTATGGACATTAACATATTATAATCTCTCACTCTTTCATAAAAGTCTGCCATTTTAAAAGTGGATGAGCTCATATTTTTCCAAATTATATTCCATCTGCCATGCTCCTGCCCATTCATTTTGATCTGAAGTGATCCTGAAGGTATGGAAAATGACAAATCAATACTTTAATCATACTTAACCTTCTACTTTTGACAGGCAATTTAATACAAGTACGCATTAAGTGAGAAAAGTTCCCTGATTTAAGGAATGGAGTTAACCCGCATATTAAGCCCAGTTTCAGAGCAAACATGTGTAGGCTTTGTTTTGAAGTAATTGATTCCAACTTTAATTGTCATTTATTTTATTTTCATTTCTGATAAATGACATCTATTTATGTTCCAGGTGCCAATGTTGTCAGTATACTTAGTGAAAAGGAAAATCAATTCATTGCTGATCAATTGAAAAAGAGTGTGCAGTCTGACAGTATTTGGTTGGGCATGATTTTCGATACAGATAGTAAGTATCAATTGATTTGTTACAATAGGTTCCAAAAAAATGTATACATTTGTATTTTGTAAAGATTTTGTTTTGCCTGGTAAATGTCTTGATAATGAATTACTGAGTAATAAGGCATACTAGATTATATCTCAAAATAGGTTATTCCTGAGTGTTTTTATATTTCATAGATTTATTGTCATACAGGGAGCAGACAATCATAGAGCTGTACGGCATGGAAGCAGGCCTTTCGGCCCACCTTGTCCGTGCCGACCACGTTGGCATACTGGGCTAGTCCCATTTGCCTGCAATTGGTCCACAGCCTTCTCAACTCTTCCTATAAATATATCTGTCCAATTGTCTTTTAAGTCATAATTGTATCCATGTATCAACCTACAGCTTCTTCTGGCAGTTCATTTCAGATACGGACTACCCTCTGAGTGGAAATGTTGTCCCTGAGGTCCACTTAAATCTCTCACCTTGAGCCTATGCCTTCCACTTTTAAAATCCTCCACCCTAGTAAAAAGATTGAAACTGTTCACTTCATTTCATTGCTGATCAATTGAAAAAGAGTGTGCAGTCTGACAGTATTTGGTTGGGCATGATTTTCGATACAGATAGTAAGTATCAATTGATTTGTTACAATAGGTTCCAAAAAAATGTATACATTTGTATTTTGTAAAGATTTTGTTTTGCCCGGTAAATGTCTTGATAATGAATTACTGAATAATAAGGCATACTAGATTATATCTCAATGCCCCTCATGATCTTGTACACATGTCAAAGTAGCTACATGCATGTTTTACCTATTTCTCCCTCCCCTGTGAACTTGCTAAGCCAAGTCGAGGTGTAGTTAACAGTCTACCACACCCACTGTGTGTCTCAGGCCATGTCATTGAGGGGCAGAAGGGGGTTTTATGGCCCTTTGTGTCCTTTTTCCCCATTCAAATCATAGTCATACAGCATGAAAACAGGCCCTTCAACCCAACTTGTCCATGCCGACCAACATGCCCCATCTACACGAGTCCCACTTGCCTGTGTTTGGCCCATATCCCTCTAAACCTATCCTATCCACGTACCTGTCTCAATGTTTTGTACCCGCCTCAACTACCTCCTGTGCAGCAGTGATTTCTGCTGTTCCTAAAATATTTGATATCTGGAGTGCCCACATTAGTCACCTTAAGCCACATTACCAGACTCCTAAAGCAGACTTTCTATTCTCAGCTCTATCATGGGAGGAGAATAACAGGTTGTGAATAAATGCAACATTTTGACTGACTCCAGGAAATGTGGTAAAGGAGCATTCAGGTTGGTCCTGAGATTCATATTGAGTACACAGAAACAAATGGGCGGCGCAGTAGCACAACGATAAAGTTGCTGCCTTATCGCACCGGACATCCGGGTTCAATCCTGACTATGGGTGCTGTCTGTACAGAGTTTGTACGTTCTTCCTGTGACCACGTAGGTTTTCTCCGGATGCTCCAGTTTCCTCCCACACTCCAAAGATGTAGAGGTTTGTAGGTTAATTGGCTTCAGTAAAAGTTGGAAATTGTCCCTAGTGTAGGATACTGCTCGTATACAGTGCGATCACTGGTTAGTGTGGACTACTCAATGGGCCGAAGGGACGGTTGGTGTGCTGTATCTCTAAAGTCTAAAGCACTGCAAAATGGTGGATGGACACAACTTCTAAAATAACCCTTCCACCATGATAGACATCTCCTCTATCTCCCAAGAGTGTGTGGTTCCTCATCAACCGCATCAGAACCCATACAAATGGAGTGGAAGTAAGTCATCTGTGATTCTGAAGGTCCTCTTCAGTAGAGTAGTCGTTAATCCAACACTGACCAATTATTAGATCCAGCTGTGAACAATAAATTAGACTCTTAACCCCTAAATCTCAAGATGATATAAGGAGATTACTTGACAATTCATTGATGGGTTTCCATGGATACAAAATTGACAAAAATAGGAAGTACTTGATTGGTGTAAAGCCCTCAATGTCATAATGGGTGTTATGTAAATTCAATTATTTTTCTCTTTGTTCTTTACCAAATTCACTTCCTCCATTTCCATCTCACCCCTTCCTCTGTCCTCCTCATTATACTGCTTGATACTGAAGTTGTGCACATCCCCATCTTGGATAGTTTGGAGAGATTGTTGGATTCAGCTCCTGATAAGAAGAGCATGTAATGAAACGACAAGAATATTTGTCCAGACAAATTGTCTCTAATGAATTAATACCTGCCGTGCATCATAAACTGACTTTCATCTTTATTCAGGAAATATCTTTATTTGGCTGGATCAATCGGAGGTAAATTACTCCAATTGGAAACCTGGCAAGTCCTTGGGAACATTGAATGTTGACATATGTGCTGTCATGGACACAAAGTCAGGCCAGTGGAGGACTGTTAATTGTGACGATGACTTTGGAAGATCAGTCATGTGTAAAACAACAACTTGTAAGTAAGATTCAAACTTTTTTTGCATTGTACCATATTTCCTATCATCGCATTGATTATGGAATATGATGCATTATATTTGCTCTTCAACAGTCAAGTGTGTTTAATTGTCATATGCACCAAAATGGAACAATGAAATTCTTGCTTGCATCAGCATAACAGGTCTGTAAATACAGTAGTCAATAGGTAATGTAATTAAAAACAAACAAAAAAAATGTACGATTAATAAAAAAAATACTGTAATATTAGTGCAAAAACAAAGCTAAAGCCCAAAGTCTTTGGTGCAACCAAGAGTTTGTCGTTTGAAGTTTAGTTTGTGTTTGTGTTTCTCATGTTCAATAGCCTGATGATTGTTGGAAAGAAGTTGTTCCTGAACCTGGAGGTCACGGTTCTCAGGCTCTTGTACCTTCTTCCTGATGGCAGGAGTAAAATGAGTGTGGCCAGGGTGGTGTGAGTCCCTGATGACGCTGGCTGCCTTTTTGAGGCAGCGCCTCTTATAAATTCCTTTGATGCTGGGGAGGTCAGTACACGTGATGGACTGGGCAATGTCCACCATTTTTCATAATGTCCTTTGTTCCTGGGCAGTTGAGTTGCTGAACTAAGCCATGATGCAACCAGTTATGCTGTCTACCTTACACCTGTAGAAGTTCAAGAAAGTATTTGTCGATATACCAAAGCTCCTCAATATTCTAAGGAAATAGAGGCATTGATAACCTTTCATTGTTGGGTGAAATATTGCTCATTTCTGCTCCACTGAATATTACATTCTTGTCTTTGCACTGTTACCAGTTTGTTACTGATGCTGGGATCTTGAGCAAAACACAAAGTGCTTGAGGAATTCGGTGAGTCAGGCAGCATCTGTAGAGGAATGGACAGACAATGTTTCGGATCATGACCCTTCTTCAGAGTCTGAAAAAGGGTCCTGACCTGAATAAGAGGTACAGTATACTTCATCCAGACAAACAAAGGTCATATATATTGGCTACTTTCAATGTATTGTTTGTTTTTAAAGTTGTTTCCATTTGACATTTTTACATTTTTCTACTTCATGTGAAACTTTTAACATAAATAATAATGAAGTGGAAAATTGAATGACTTGGTATTTCCCTTTTTTTATGGGAAATTGGCCAGTTTTAACAAGGTTCCCATAAAACAGATTGAAATTAATGTGTTCATCTTTTTTTTCTTTTTCTCTCTCTCTCTCTCTCTCTCTCTCTCTCTCTCTCTCTCTCTGTATGTCTGTCTGTCTCTCTCTCTCTCTGTCTCTCTCTCTCTCTCTCTCTCTCTCTCATTTTAGAGAAACTTTCTTCATTTGTAATCAGTAATAAATGTCCAACAAGAAATGTTAATGCCACTTTTAAATCCTTGTTTCCCCTTGCACATTGATTTTATGGGGGGTTTTCTCCCAAACAAAATCCACGATTGGTGAGAAACAGCAGTTTTCTTAAGGATCAATGGTACAAAAAAAAGATCAAACTTCATATCAACCCGGAATCAGCTAATTCAACAAAAGATTGAACATTTAAGCTATCACAGCAAGAATATTAGGGCAGCACAGTGGCACAACTGGTGGAGCCCCTGCCTCACAATGCCAGGGATTCAGGTTTAATCCTGATCTCGGGGCGGTTTGTATGGTTTAGGAAACTTCCATTTAGATGGAAGACTTGCACAAGTAACTTTGTTATTAGAAACCCATGGTATCTGGTAGCAAAGTTTCTTATTCCAATCTTTCATTTGAATGACCATTTCCCAAACCAAGAGAACTCAGTGAATGCCTCAACTTTAAGTTTTCAATGTTTTCTTGTCCTTCCTTTAAATGGAAATATGTAGGGTTCGACAAAGCTTTCAATATCTTGTGTGAGATGTTCTCAAGAATTATTTTAAAGAGTTCAAAAATGAGAATAGAGTAATTAACATGTTGAAAATGTTCACATGATCAGCAAGAACAAGCATTGATTTCTAGAGTAGATCCTGTATGATGTTAGGAATTGGTCATCAGTCCCCTGTGTCATTCTGACTGATATTTTATCTCTGTCACTTTCCTAATTCCATATCTTTTGATTTCACAAACCTCAAAAATCACTTTTGAATACACTCAGTGAATGAGCCTCCACAACGGTCTCAATATAGAGTTCCAAACAATTCGCATCTTTCACGATTTCCTCTCATCTCTCCTGAAAGGCCAAATTATTTTTTGTGACCGTGATCCCTAGTTTTAGACACTTCAGCAGGGTTTCATCAATCCTGTATCAACAGTCAGGCCCTGTAAGGATTTTGTGCTTCAATAGGATTGCTTCTTGTTCTTCTAACCTCCAGAGTCTTGCTCCAGTCTATTTAATCACTCCTCCATATGAGAGCTTATCTTTCCTGTCCCCTCAGCCCCTTGTGCTTAATCCCATGGATCTATCTGGTGAATCTTTGTTGCATTAATTCTATTTCAAGTTTCTATCCTTTAGGTTGCGAGACAAGATCTATATACAATTTTCCAAGTTTCTATATAAATCTCAATGAGATGCCTTTGCTCTTGTACTGACATTTTTTGGCACCAAATATCAACATACCCGCAACTTATCATCTTAATTGCTTGCCATTCCAGCACATTAACATTCAGTGATTTCTGTTCAGGGACACTAACATCTTTCAATCTTTTACTGTTTGAAAAATGATCTGCTTTTATCCACCGGTGGCGGAATTCCAATTTTTACACATTATTTTTCATTTACCGTGTAGGAACTATTCTCTGTCCCCCAGAAGACTATTTTGGAAGCTCCTCGCAAATATGACTGCCTACAGCTTTGTATATTCAGCAAACCTGGATATATTACACTTGAGGCCCCTCATCCAGATGATTGATAGAGATCGTGAACAGCTGAGGCCCAAGCACGAGTCCCTGATGAATGAGATTGAATTTTTTTGAAGAGATAAACAAAAAAGTAAATAGGCATGTTCCAGAATTATAAAGAAAGCATTTGATAAAATGCTTACAACTCAACGATATGAACGTTGGATGCTCCAACTTCGAGTAATACCACCACCCCCCCATACCCCGCTTTTTTCCCCATGTCTCCCATCCCTACCCCCCTCTACTCCCATTTCTCCCACCATCTCGCATAGAAACATAGAAAATAGATGCAGTAGTAGGCCATTCGGCCCTTCGAGCCAGCACTGCCATTCAATATGATCATGGCTGATCATCCAAAATCAGTATCATGTTCCTGCTTTTTCCCCATATCCCTTGATTCCGTTAGCCCTAAGAGCTAAATCAAACTCTCTCTTGAAAACATCCAGTGAATTGGCCTCCATTGCCTTCTGTGGCAGAGAATTCCACAGATTCACAACTCTCTGGGTGAAAACGATTTTCCTCGTCTCAGTCCTAAATGGCCTACCCCTTATTCTTAAACTGTGACCTCTGGTTCTGGACTCCCCCAACATGAGGAACATTTTTCCTGCATCTAACCTGTCCAATCCCGTAAGAATTTTATATGTTTCTATAAGATTCCCCTCTCATCCTTCTAAATTCCAGTGAATACAAGCCCAGACGCTCCATTCTTTCATCATATGACAGTCCCGCCATCCCAGGAATTAACCTCGTGAACCTACGCTGCACTCCCTCAAGAGCAAGAATGTCCTTCCTCAAATTAGCAGACCAAAACTGCACACAATACTCCAGGTGTGGTCTCACTAGGGCCCTGTACAACTGCAGAAGGACCTCTTTGCTCCTATATGCAACTCCTCTTGTTACGAAGGCCAACATGCCATTAGCTTTCTTCACTGCCTGTTGTACCTGCATGCTTACTTTCAGTGACTGATGTACTAGGCCACCCAGGTCTCGTTGTACTTCCCCTTATCGTAACCTGACCTCATTCAGATAATAATCTGCCTTCCCATTCTTGCCACCAAAGTGGATAACCTCACATTTATCCACATTATACTGTATCTGCCATGCATCTGCCCACTCACCCAACCTACTCAAGTCACCCTGCAGCCTCATAGCATCCTCCTCGCAGCTCACACTGCCACCCAGCTTTGTGTTATCCGAAAACTTGGAGATGTTACATTTAATTCCCTTGTCTAAATCGTTAATATATTGTAAATAACTGGGGTCCCAGCACTGAGCCTTTGCAGCACCCCACTAGTCACTGCCTGCCATTCTGAAAAGGACTCTTTGCTTCCTGTCTGCCAACCAGTTCTCTATCCATGTCAAAACCACCCTTTCACCCAGTTACCCTATACCTTTTCCTCCTTCATACACTCATCTCCCATTTAGTTTTATCTCTCCTCTTTCTCCTCTCCCCTGTCCTCTTTCACCCACAACCCTCCCTCCCGTTTACATCTCACTCACCCTCTCCTCTTTAGGCACCGTTTTGTCACCTTTTCACATCTAGTCATTGTCACTAAAGGCCCTGTCCCACTTACGTGTCCTTGGCATGCAAATTACGCGACCTCGCCATCGTGTTGAGGTGCACAGGCATTGTGTGGCCGGTCCCACTGAGAAGCGCGGAGGGGTATGGAGTTGTGCACTGTATCGCTCGGCGCTCCGAAATTTTGTAGCGAACGAAATCTTTGCGCGCCACCGGCCTGCCGCGTAACTGACGGCCAAAGTGGGTCAGGCCCAAGACCCTGGCGCGACGCAACGTCTCACCTTCAACAGCAGCAGAAGCAGGCAAACGATCGTCGAACTCAGCCTGGGGCTCACGGCTGTTGTAGATCCGGTTCGCCCCCACTTCTACTCCCAGAGCGGCGGCAAGAAAATTGAAGATAGACACAAAAAGCTGGAGTAACTCAGTGGGACTGGCAACATCTCTGGAGAGAAGGAATGGATGACGTTTCGGGTCAAGACCCGAAACATCACCAATTCCTTCTCTCCAGAGATGCTGCCGGTCCCGCTGAGTTACTACAGCTTTTTGTGTCCATCTTCAAATGACGTCACGCGCTCCTGACGAGGTCGCGTAATTAGCATGCCAAGGACATGTAAGTGGGACAGGGGCTTTACTCCAACATCTGCCAATCAACCCCCCCCTGATTGTATCCACCTATCACTTGCCGGGCTTTGTCTCACCCCCACCTCTCTTTAACAGCTCTCCCCCCACTCCATTGTCTGAAGAAGGGTCCTGACCCGAAACTTCATCTGTTCACTCCCTCCTGACCCCCTGAGTTCCTCCAGCACTTTGTATTTTGCTCAAGATTCCAGAATCTGCAGTTTCTTGTATCTTGCTTTGGTATAATGCTTTTGGTTAAAACTCATGGAATTGAAGGCAAGTTATTAACTCGGTGTGGAATGACAAAAGACAATAGGAATAAAAACACTCTTCAAATATATGTACTTGATTATAACCATTCACAATATTTATAAAATAATTAAATGGACTATAAAGCCTTTTTTTATAAGCTGGCCAATATCACAAAATAAACAAGGTAGAAAAAGGCATTTAAATACAAGGAGATCAGAATAGAATAAATATACAAGAGAAAACCCAGGCAACCCCAGGCTTAGATGGGACCATGATCAAGTTGGGCCAAAGGCCCTGATTCCTTGCTGTATGATGCTAAGATTCTAAATAGTTTTCAGTATACAATAGCTATTTCTAAATGGTGAAAAGTTGGAAACAGTTGAAGTCAAACAGATATTGGTATTAATATATCGTTGTGAACAACTGTAAAAAGAAATTAAAAGGGCTGATGCCACATTGGCCTTTGTATGTACACAGTGGGTAGGTGTTTCGCTACTGCTACCCAAATCCTGCTTCCACCACAGTAACCTGTGCACTGTGAGCCACCTAACCCGAGGAAGAATTTGCAAACCGGAAGGAGTGTATCATTGATGTGCCAGAATGAAATCTGGATTCCAAGGAATGAATAATCATGGACAAGTCACACCCTGGTCACTATCTCTTCTCCCCTTCTCATCGGGAAAAAGGTACAGAAGTGTGAAAATGCACAACTCCAGATTCAGGGACAGTTTCTTCGCAGCTGTTATCAGGCAACTGAACCATCCTACCAACAATAGAGAGAAGTCCTGAACTAATATCTACCTGATTGGAGACCCTTGGACTATCTTTGATTGAACTTTACTGGCTTTATGTTGCACTAAACGTTATTCACGTTATTCCCTTTATAATGTATCTGTACAATGTGGATGGCTCAATTATAGTCATGTATTGTCTTTCCGCTGCTTGGTTAGCATGCAACAAAAGCTTTTCACTGTACCTCGGTACACGTGTCAATAAACTAAACTCAAACTCGAATAATGCAAACTTGTGCATTAAGTTTTTTACAGATGCAGCATGGAAACAGGCCCTTCGACCCACCGACTCCATGCTGACCATCGATCACCCGTTTACACCCGTTTAGTTCTATGTTATCCCGGTTTTTCATCCACTTCCTGTACACTTGGGGCAATATACAGCTATAAATCTACACGCCTGTGAGGTGTGGGAGGAAACTGGAGCATCCAGAGGTAACTCATGCTATCACAGGAAGAACGTGCAAACTCCACACAGACAGTAGATGAGGTCAGGATCAAACCCTGGTCACTGGTGCTGCAGCAGTTCCATCAGCTGTACCACTCTGCCGCCCTAAGTGAATCAAATCAAAAATAAGGTGCAAATCATGAACAATGATTTCTGTTCCTTCAACCATCTTGTATGTCTTTTGTGGATATTTAAAAGTCAAAGTTTTCTCCTGAAAAAAGTTACACATTCCATTGTTGAATTAAATGATTTATTTTCGTTGATCTGGGAATTTAAGAATGCTGATAAAAGAAGAAAGGATATATTTATATCATAATATTTGGGTGGCACAGCGGCAGAGTTGCTGCTTTACAGCTCCAAAGACCTGGGTTTGATTTTGATTACGGGTGCTGTCTGTACTGAGTTTATACGTTCTCCCTGTGACCACGTGGGTTTTCTCCGGGTGTTCCGGTTTCCTCCCACACTCCAAAGATGTACAGGTTTGTACTGTAAATTGCCCCTGGTGTGTAGGTAAATGCTAGTGTACGGGATGATCACTGGTCAGTGTGGACTCAGTGGGCTTAAGAGCTTTGGTCAAAAGCTTTAAATGATCATCGATGTACTTTGGTCTGCACTACTAATCATAATGTGTTAACAAGCTACCATTCCCTTGTTCACCTTGTAGTGTAAAATGTATTATCTATGTTGCATTCTATATATAATACTAGATGTAAACACAACTTTTCTTTTCTTTTCTAGTAGCTGTACCTGATGGAGAAAAATGTGCATGGCGTAAGTACATATCCTAACAACTTTAAATCTTTTCAAATCGGAAAATGCTTACTTTACATTATGCTTCGAAAGCAAAGTGTTTATTTTTTATCTATTAATATTAAAATACTGGCAATATACTGGAACAACAAGGCCCAGTTTAAAGCGGGCACGTTGGCGACAAATAAATGTTTGTATAGCTCAATGAAATGTACAAATATTCCGGAAGTTTTGACCACCAATGGAAGCAGTGAAATTATTCTTTAAGTACAAGAAATTAAAAATGAAGATAACAAATGTAATAAAAAAGAACTGCAGATACCAAATAAAGACACAAAATAGTGGAGTAACCCAGCGGGTCCGGCAGCATCTTTGGAGAAAACAGATAGATGATGTTTTGGGTCGGGACCCTTCGTGAGGTGTCTTTTTACAATACTGCACACAAAAATGTGGCAAAGGTGGTCAAATTTCAAATTCCTTCAAAAAAGTTGACAAGCACTTTATTGGGTTCATGACTAACATAGTATCAACAAAAAATATAAGAAAAGATAGCATATTGATGGCAAGTTTCCGAAAATGGCATCAGAATACACAAATACATTTCATGTAACGGTTGTCGCGTGGTGTCCACCAGTGACCTGGTCGGCACAGTAAGTGCACGTATTTCTTATTCCTTTCTATGTTTATGAATACCACATGGAATAATGAAATTGCAAACACCGTTTCCACTTCATTCACCTGATCATGTAGTAGAATACAGCATCCATCTGAGTGGACACCGCAACGCGCGTTACACACCATACACACAAACGTACGTTGCGGTGGACACTAAAAGCTGTGGTGTCCCAGAAAATGAACATTACATTATTGGCGAAAACCAAACATTTTCACCAATGTGATCTAAACGGTACATTACCTTATGGATTTGAGCTATATCGATGGCCGATGATTCGTCAGAACGTTTGATTTGAGCTGATTTTTTAGTAAGTAAAATGTCTCCGTAACGGTTGTTGTGGAGCTTCCCGAAGTTGACACTAAGGAATGAAGTTAGCGACTTGGTCCGTACGAAAGGTAAACAAGAGACAGTGTGTTGCCAAATTGAAGATTCAAGTCAAGTCAAGTCACATTTATTTATATAGCACATTTAAAAAACAACTCTCATTGGCCAAAGTGTTATAAGAATAGTATAAACAAACAAACTACATACATATATACATATAGCCCTCGCTCAGTGGACGTCAGGAAAGGCTTGGGAGTATAGATACGTTTTTAGTCTTGACTTAAAGGAGTCGATGGAGGGGGCAGTTCTGATGGGAAGATTGGCTCAGTTTCTTAGTTTTGATGACCAATTTATGTCCAACATTTTTTATTAATTCATTTAAAAAAGTCGGAAAATATATCGTAATCGGTCATTGAGTTTTTGACACCACAATGTTGTTGATATATTAAATGTGAAAATAAGAAAAAATAATTAACTCGCCTAAAAATCGCTACTACCAAGGTTACCTCGTTGAGTTTGTGAAAAGCATTAGAGGTTTGGCGCCTCCATAGTTTAACTTACGGACGTACCGACCCCGATAACGATCGTTGTGACAATGGACACCAAGCACAACGACCGTTACGGAATCTTTACTGTACTGTATTATCTGTATGTTACTGTATTTTTCTCCTAGTATTGATAAGATATTTCCTTAGATCATTATCAAAATGTATATGTATGAGGGGCCATATGAAGTTAATTTATGAATTAAATATTCATGAGTAAATGTGGAGAATTTTTATGTCACATTTTTGGTGTCCAAAATGGTGGTAAAATTGTCTGTCATGAAAAAAGTTTTTGACTTTTGGTCTTGAAGTTATCTAATTTATTTATAAGGTTTCACATGATGGGTAGATTTATAAGGTTTCACATGATGTGTAGATATTTGTTAGGAACAGTGTACTGGTGTAAAAAACTGAATAGTAAACATTTTCCTCAAAATCTCTCCAGTATTGTAAAAAGACACTGGGGCAAATAAATAGTGAATTCTAATATATAAATAAAATATAAATAATACATTCTGATAAATGTCCAGTTCACCTATGAGATTCTTGGCAATTGCACGATTGGTTGAAAGTGAAATGGTTAATTTACCATATTAATCAGTCTCTGTCAATTATTGTGCAACAAAACGCATCTTTGCATGCAATCCCAGCAAATGAGATCTCAAGGAAACATTGCACAGAAATTGGATCTCATCTTCTCCCTGCATTAACCATATGATTGTTTCTAGTATTTGTGCTCACAGTGATCTCATATTTAAAAAAATGCTGAATGTGGGCAAATGTCCATTAAAAGTTTCATGATTGCATTCCACATTCAGAAATTGTGGTTGTAAGTGGAACCTGTATGATTCCCATCAGGAGTTGTATAAAGAACTCACAGCTGCTGTATAATTGCCACTCGTGAAAAGAGCACTGGCACCTGAAGATGCCTCCCTGTGGCAGCCACTGTACAACTGCACAGAAAGGCTGCCTGTGACAGTAGAAGGTGATCTTCTGTTTAGATCAAAAGACATAGGAGCAAATTAGGTCATTCAACTCATTGAGACTGCTCCTCCATTCGATCACAGCTGATTTATTTTTCCCTCTCAACCCCATTCTCCTCTCTTCTCCCTGTAACATTTGACACCCTTACTAATCAAGAACCCATCAATCTCAGCTTTAAAAATACCCATTGATATGGCCTGCACAGCCGTCTGTGGTAATGAATTTCACAGATTCACCACCCTATGGCTAAAGAAATTCCTCCTCGGCTCCATTCTATAAGTACATCCTTTTATTCTGAGGACGTGCCCTCTAGTCCTAGACTTTTCCGCTACTGGAAACATCCACTCCACGACCACTCGATTTTGGCCTGAGTTTGTCTGAGTATCTTCCCATGCAATGGTCTGGCCCCATTGAATGTCCTTGTCACAATTGGCACTGCAAGGTGCAGTGAGATCACAGGGTCAGGGATTACTGCATGCAGTTTAGAATTAATATGCGTATAGAGACTGCAAACAGTGAAAGAAACACTGCTGAATCATTTTCCATTGAAATCTGAGCCTGACAGATGTTGTGTGCAAGACATTGATGTCATAGTGCAGGCCTATTAATTACTGATTCATTTTCGCCCCTTGTGCAATGTTCTCCCAGATTATCAGCGAGTGACGAGCAAAAGGTTTCACAATGTCCTAAAAACTCCACTTTCAGCCAGTACTACATAAACAGAGTCAGTAAACTTACGCAACTGCTCAAATGTGATCAGGCCAATGGGCACTATTTCACACAGAATTAATCATTAATGATAAAACTGCTTTTATGCACATTTTGATCACAAAGCAAAACTAATGGGTTCAATTTTTTCGACTTTTATTTAAACAAAGTCTCTCAAAAATGTGTATCATCGGTTGGCCATCTTATCAGTGTCCTGTGAGCTTTTTGTTCACTAAAATACTAGTCTACACTCCTCGTAAGTTATATGTAACAAGAAAGGTATAAGACAAGACCAAAACATGTATTTAAAGAAGTTAAGATTCTCTCAGAACAAGTTACAACCTGCTAAAGTGAAATTCCATAGCTTCTGCGTTTCCTTAGCGGGTCCTTAATTCCAGTGTCTAAGAGTTTAGACTTTAGATATACAGCGTAGAAACCGGCTCTTCAGCCCACGGAGTCCACGCTGACCAGCAATCATCCTGGACACTCGTACTATCCTACACACTAGGGACAATTTACAATTTTACCGAAGCCAATTAACCAACAAACTTGACCGTTTCCAGCTTTCTTCTGTACCCCCCTCCCCCCTCTGAAATCAGTCTGAAGAAGGGTCTCTGCCCAAAATATCATCCATCCATGTTTTCCAGAGATGCTGCACCTCCTGAATTACTCCACCATGTTGTGTCCTTAGTCATAATAATGAATTAACTTCTCAGTATTTCTGCCCCTGATTAAAACCAGGCATGTACAGCAAGACCATGTCATATCAGTCTGGAGAATGTATCAGCAGTTAATATGAAGAGCACTTCATTGGTTTACTTCTAAGATTTATCCTTTTCAGAACATGGTTGCTTACACATTGCAAAGGCTGTCCTTTTTCTTAAAGCAGCATATCCATGTAATCTTAAACAATGCATGACTTTTCATTACTTCAGATGACATGTAGAAATAGAAACCTCAGTAGACAAATTCACTTCTTGGCTGTATGATATTCTGAGAATTTCACTGCTAAGGTAACCCATCTCCTTTTAAGTGTGTTTGTCCAATATTCCTTAATTACCTTTTCCTTAGCAATGACCTGTTAACAATAACACAATCTTTCATCAGAAAGACCATAATAATTGAATGTTTGAGAAGGAACTGCAGATCTGCTGGAAAATCGAAGGTAGACAAAAATGCTGGAAAAACTCAGCGGATGAGGCAGCATCTATGGAGCGGAAATAGGCAACGTTTCGGGCTGAGACCCTTCTTCAGAATTGAAGATTAATAATTGATTGCTTTATTTTAGACAAGATCTCTGTAATATACATCACTTTCTTTCTTTCTTGCAGGTAGCAAAAATTTCTTGCCAACAATATTAGTTGTCACATTTTCTGTGATTTTGGTGATAATTTCAATGGTTTCGTGGTATGCATATAAAAGAAAATATCTCACTGCAAATGGATTTAGTTCTATCCAGAACAACACAGCAGATCAAGTTACGGATAACAGTGCATTGGTAGAAAATGAAGAAAGGGAATATGAAGCGTAGCCTATTAATCAGACAGGATATTAAATAAAAGTGTATACATAATGAAACAGAGCCATGTCGCCAGTGGTTAATAGCTGGAATAATTTTTTATATGTTAAAACGTTTTACATATTCAACCTATTTTACGAAAACATACCAAAAGTTAGCTTTTAAAACTGGCAAAAAGACTTGTTTCAAAAATTAGTTAAGCGATTGTATTATCTACGTAGCTCAGCAAGATCTTTCATTTTGTCTTGCATATTTATGGAAAGTATTAAGAACAAAAACAGGTGTGATTCATTATGGATATTTGCTGTGTATAAGATTCTGCTATTTAAGTTTAGTCATTTCAATGAATTTTTATTTTTTACCCATTTTGACCACTGATTAAAATTATTGTTATAAACATTGCAGTGTTTTATGTTTAATACTATAAATATATTATAAAGATATTGGGCCTATCACTTTATTCACTGAAGTTTCTCAGAGGAGGACATTTACAGTTTAATCTGGGCTATGTGTGACTCTAAATTCATAGCAATGGTGTTGACTTCTTATAGTAACAAAGAACTGCAAATGATGGTTAATACACAAAAAGACACAAAGTGCTGGAATAACTCAGCAGGTCAGGCAGCATCTCTAATTCAATGATACATTTATTGTCACATGTACCTAGGTATAGTGAAATGCTTTGTTTTGCATATAGCATGGTAAAATCGTGTTGCAGATCTCACCTCGGTAGGACACAAGTGTCACCACGTTTTGGCGCAGACAAAATTACAACATTCCGAACATTCCTCTCTACTGCCTGCCTCTGCACATGCCAGTAACCTCCCGTCGGGTTCCCCTTCATTCTCGGCTCCCCTCCTTGCTCTCCAATGGCCCTCCTCGCTCTCTGAACGCCCTCTGACGGTCCCCACGCTCACCGACAACCTTCCTCACTCTCCGACGGCCCACTCTCCAACTACCTTCCTCGCTCTTCAGCCCTCCTCGCTCTCAGCGGTTGCTCGCGGGTCTCGCGGCGCGGGTCCCGTCTACCTCCATGGTGGGTAAGCTGGCCTACTAGAGGGCTTGGTCCCACGTGCCGGGAACACTCCCGACCGCAGTGCTCACCGGGAACAAGGGTAGGTGATGTTTCAGGTCGAGACCTTTCTTTAGACTGCTTGACCTGCTGAGTTACTCCAGCACTTTGTGTTCTTCTGCGGTTGCCTTCTTAATTGCTCCCTAAGCCATTCAATTGCATCAAAATCATCGTTAAAATCATATGGCGTCAACTGAGTCACAAAATCCAGACATTAGAGAATTACTTGATCTTGCAAAGTCCTTCACATAATCATCTGGAATCTTGTATATAGAAACATAGAAAATAGGTGCAGGAGTAGGCCATTCGGCCCTTCGAGCCTGCACCGCCATTCAATATATTCATGGCTGATCATCCAACTCAGTATCCTGTACCTGCCTTCTCTCCATACCCCCTGATCCCTTTAGCCACAAGGGCCACATCTAACTCCCTCTTAAATATAGCCAATGAACTGGCCTCAACTACCTTCTGTGGCAGAGAATTCCAGAGATTCACCACTCTCTGTGTGAACAATGTTTTCCTCATCTCGGTCCTAAAAGATTTCCCCCTTATCCTTAAACTGTGACCCCCTGTGACCCCTATAAACTGTCCATCAGACTTGTCGAGCAATGGTCTTAGTTTCAGAATTGTGCTTTGCAGATAATGTACCAGGTTCCTATTCCAGGTCCATTCCAGGTTCAATCTCACGGGCAGAAGAGACTCATCAGATGTGAAAAACTCTAGGAATACTCAACGTTGACTTAAGATTGCATAAACATCATGATATCATGGTAAACGTGGGCAAGAGATTGCCAGCTTTTGATTACCACTTACTATTGGTAATATTAAACAACATTTAGAAGAAGCACAATAATGAGGGTCCCAGCATGTACTCTGGGAAGTGTTCAGCACTGATAAAAACCTGGTGCCAACACCACTGACTACACTGTCTGATGTAGATAGCTGTCAGATTGGACTGTAGAACATGGTGAATAAACCAACATGAGGGATGAACCTCCTTGATTCCATCTTTGCCAACTCAACTGAATTACTGTATATGGATCATGAGGTCATTAGAAAGCAATCTTACAGATAGAAATCAAATCAAATACTTATTCAATTTTGGTAAACCTCCTAACTTTATATACATGTCTGATGAAAGTAGGAGATATTTGATAATAATGTAATTGAAAGTCAAAAGGGATGGTGTTAGACTTGTTGAACATGGACTTTCCCAATGTTACTTACCACTAAGGACATAAAGTGCTGGAGTAACTCAGCAAGCAAGTCAGGCAACATCTCTGAAGAACATGGGTAGTTGACATTTCAGGTCAAGACCCCACCTCAGTCACCTTTCCATGTTCCCCAGAGCTGCCTGACCCTCTGAGTTACTCCAGTACTTTGTGTCCTTTTATGTATTAACCAGCATCTGCAGTTCCTTATTTCTATTTACGTCCACTTAGCTTGACAGATATAAGTTTATGAAGAGGCTAAGCAAATGCCATTAGCAAAAAGCATGCAGAATAGAAAGAGATGTTCTGACGAGACACTGAAAACACCAAATGCATTTCTCAATAGGTTTAGGTTTATTATTGCCGCAAATACCGAGATACAGTGAATGCTGTCTAATCAGATCAGATAATACTATACATAAATGCAATCGTGTCAAACTCGAAGTACCACAGGTAGAGCAAAGGGGAAAATATAATTAGAACATTTAGAAAATGGTATTAGATTTACAGGTGGAAAATAAATTTAAAGGAGTAAAGTGATATTAATGGATGATGGTAGATCCTTCTCTGGAAATGGCTCAAAAATCACCATGGTCCAATGCAATTCTCTTGCTGATTAAAAAGAAAAATTGCTGTTTCCATGCTGTATAACGCTAGGACTATGACTTAAGACTGGATATGGGGTTACTGCATGAAAGTGGCATTAAGATAAAAGACCAGTCTTGATTTTATTGAATAGAAGATCAGACACAATTAGTTGTTTCCCACTTCTATTAATTTTCTTTAATAAACGTGGCACCCCTTTTAGAGTTCTGCTCACTATTATTCTGAAATCCCTATACAAGAACTTAAAAGAGCACAATGCTCATATTTCACTTTGAAATTACATCCAAGCTAAGATCGTTTGTGATTTAACCACAAACTGATTTAACAGGTCAGGCAGCACCTCTGGAGGGAATGGAAAGGCAATGTTTCTGGTCAGGACCCTTTTTCAGACTGGAAAAACTGTATAGCCAACCAACTATCCTTTCGAACTGTGGATCTTGTGGCAGTGTGACAGGAAATTATCTGGTTGGGTTATCAATTCTTATAGATCCCAGATCCAATCTTAAATTATTTTTAGCTTTTATAATAATGATGCTGCATAATAATTAGCAAAATAGAGAAAATAGGTTTAAGGTGAGAAGAAAGAGATTTCATAACAACCCGAAGGGCAACATTTTCACACAGGTTGGTGGGTATATGGAACGAGCTTCCAGAGGGGATAGTTTGGGCAGGTACTATAACAATATTTAAAATACATTTGGGGAAGCTAATGGATAGGAAAGAAGGATATGGGCCAAATACGGGCAAATGGGGCTTGTTTAGATGGGCATCTTTTGTCGGCATGGATGAGTTAAGCCAAAAGGGCCTGTTTAACTGCTGTATGACTGACATCCTCCATTGGTTTATCAGTTTGTGTAGGAAGGAACTGCGGATGCTGTTTATACCGAAGATAGAAACAAAGTGCTGCAGTAACTCAAGCAGCCATCTGGGAAAAATATGAGTGGCATTCGGGTCCGAACCCTTCAGACTCATCAGTTTTATCTCCTAAATCCTTATAGAGTTATACAGAACAGAAACAGGCCCTTTGGCCCAACTTGCCCATGCAGCCCAAGATGCCCCATCTACACTAGTCCCACCTGCCCGAGTTTGACCCATATCCCTCTTAACCTTTCCTATGTACCTGTCCTTGCAATGTTGTTCTCTTAAAAGAGCAATAAAATGCAAATTATTGTAACATCTGAAATTACTATGACTGCCTTGTGCCTGACATTTTGTGTTTGTCAACCATAAGAGAGCTGATACTCACTGACTAGCTTAGATGGGGCATCTTTTTCAGCATGGACTAGTTGGGCCGAAGGACGTGTTTAACTCTGAGCCCGACACTGTGACCACAATGACAGTGAGTAAATGGGCATTGGGAGCTCCGTTCTATGATCATTGATTGGAAGCCAGCGAGCTCGCCTCTCGCCTCCCCCCGTCCCCGTCCGCATTAACAGGCGCCCGCGTCGCTCGGCAACACAGCGACCCCGTGACCTCAGAAAGGCTGTCGCCGGAAGTGAGGCGGGGCGGGGCTTTCCCCTCCCGCCTGGGCCCAGCCAGCTGCCGCCATGATGGGGGCGGTGTGATGGTGCGCCTCGCCTTACGCCGACCGACTGGTTGTCTGAGCCCATCTGACGGCGGGTCCGACTTCTCTTCCGTCTCCTGCTTCGCCCTTCACGAAGGTTTGTGGTGCAGTTTTAATAACGACGTTTGTTTCGGAAAGGTCGCGCCCACAGTGTTTTGGAAAGCTTGGGCCCTGGACCAAGCTGGGAGGTGGCTGAGGTGTTGCTGCGTTTTTTAGGTCGAGGTACTAACTAGTAGGCAACATATCTGCTCATCTGTTCTGAAAAACGCACTTCCATGTGTCTGTTTACATTTATATATTTACTATGAACCGCAAAATGTCCATTTTGCACAATCAAATTAATTCGTAGTCGCGGTGGAGGCCAAGTCATAGAAACATAGAAAATAGGTGAAGGAGGCCATTTGGCCCTTCGAGCCTGCACCGCCATTCATGGTTGATCATCCACAATCAGCAACCCGTGCCTGACTTCTCCCCATATCCCTTGATTCCTCTAGCCCCTCGAGCTCTATCTAACTCGCTGGGTATTTTTAAAATGGAGGTGGATAAAGCGTCAAAGGTTCTCCTGCCGGGAGAAGGCAGGAGACTGAGGCTGAGAGGGAAAAATAGAGCAGCCATGATATAATGGCGGAACAGACTCGATGGGCCGAACGTCCTAATTCTGCCTGTCCTGTAGTCTTACAGTTTGGAAACAAGCCCTTCGGCCCAACCTGTCCATGCTGACTAAGATGTTCCATCTCAGCTAGTTCCATTTGGCCCATATCCTGCTATCCTTTCCTATCCATGTATCTGTCCAAATGTCTTTTAAATTCTTGATATAACAGTCTGCATGCGTAATTAAATATATTTTAATCGCCTCTTAAATCACTTCTAGTTTTGGTGCTATCTATAATTAGAGAAAGGCCTTCAAGTAGATTGCTCTATTGTCAGTGATACAGTGTGGAAACAGGCCCTTCGGACCAACTTGCCCACACCAGCCAACATGTCCCAGCTACACTAGTCCCTCCTGCTTGCGCATGGTCCTTATCCCTCCAAACTTGTCCTATCCATGTACCAGTCTAACTGTTTCTTAAACGTTGGGATCCATCCTCAACTACCTCCTTTGGCAGCTTGTTCCATACACCCACCGCAGTTTGTGTGAAAAAGTTACCCCTCCCATTAAATCTTTTCCCCTTCATCTTGAAACTATGTCCTCTGGTCCTCGATTCTGCAACTCTGGGCAAGAGATTCTGTGCATCTACCCGATCTATTCCTCTCATGATTTTATACACCTCTATAAGATCACCCCTCATCCTCCTGTGCTTCAAGTACTCAACCTCTCCCTATAGCTGAGACCCTCTGGTCCTGGAAACATCCTCGTAAATAATTTGTGAATCCTTTCAAGCTTGGCAATATCTTTCCTATAACATGGTGCCCAGAACTGAACACAATACTCTAAATGCGGTCTCACCAACGTCTTAACATGACCTACCAACTTCTATACACAATACTCTGACCTGTCCTATCCATGTACGTCCTAACTGTGTCTTAAATGTTGGGTTAGTCCCTGCCTCAACTACCTCCTCCGGTAGCTTGTTCCATACACCCACCACCCTTTGTATGAAAACATTACCCCTCAGATCCTATTCAATCTTTAATCTTCAGAAGCATTTTCTTTTTGCATGTAAAAACCCACTTCAGAACCATGGCAGGGCTCGAAATTAGGGGTTGCCCGGTTGCCAATGGCAACCCACAGACCCGTGGGGCAACCTAAAAGCCATGCCATTTTACCCGGCTTGGCAAGCACCCGGGACACCGCTTGTTTAATTCTGAGCGGGCCCCCTCACCATCTTTCTCTCTCTCTCTCTCTCTCTCTGTCACTCTCCGCCCGCCACCCGCTATCCGTGTCCATGTCTCGAGTACCTGCCCGCTGTCCGTGTCTCGAGTCTCCGCCCGCTCCTCGCTGGCGGCACGGCCGGCTGCCTTACACATGCGCACAACCACGGCCAGCACCAAAGATCCTATAGCGAAGATCTTTGGCCAGCATATCATCGGCCGTGGTTGTGCGCATGTGCCGCCCTGCACATGCGCACTGCCACTGCAACTGGTTGGCGTCGGCCACTTTCTCCCTCCCTTTGCATGGTGGGAGATCTGGCTGCCATTGCTGTCCACTCGCCGCGACCACTGAAAACCAACGCAGACTTACTTGCTGGAGCTGGAGTAACTCCCTCGAGTTGCTGCTTGGTTTCCTGATCCGTCAAAAATATTCGAAATGGAATTTAAACACCACCACCAAACTCTGAAAAATAACAGCCTATTGCATTTTATCTGTTTATTTATTGTGTATATATATATATACACAGTGAACTTTTATCTCCTGTTCTGTATTATGTTTACATATTCTGTTGTGCTGCAGCAAGCAAGAATTTCATTGTCCTATCTGGGACACATGACAATAAAACTCTTGACTTGGACTTAAACAAAAAAGGGTTCTTGCGGGAGAAAAAAAGAGCTACCTTAAATTTAATTGCTTCTGGTTGGGTACCTATAGTAGGGTGAAGGCTATTCCATGCTTTAATTGTGCGGCAGAACTCCATGGAGCAGCTAGCATCTCTGGATAGAAGAAATTGGGTGACGTTTTGGGTAGAGACCCTTCTTTAAATTTCCACTGGTTTTAGTGTTTTAGTTTAATTTAAAGATACAGCGTGGAAACAGGCCCTTCGGCCCACCGAGTCCACGCCGATCACCCGCACACTAGTTCTATCCCACATATTTGCGACGCAAGTCAAGATTGTTTTATTCTCTCATGTCCCAATGAAATCCTTGCAGCAGCACAACAGAATATGTAAACATAGTACTCTGTGAACAATGTTATCAACGAGAAAACTAAACAGTGTATATTTATATATGAATATATAACTATACACACACACACACAATTTTCCTCCTTGGATTAATAAAGTTCTATCGTATAGTATCGTGTGTGTAGGAAAGAACTGCAGATGCTGGTTTAAACTGAAGATAGACACAAAAAGCTGTAGTAACTCAACAGGTCAGACAGAATCTCTGGACTAAAGGAAAATATTACGTTTTGGGTTGGGTCTGAAAAAGGTTCCTGCACACCTTTCGAATGTGGAAGGAAATAAGAGCACCTGGAGAAAACCCATGCGATCAAAGGGAAAAGGAGCAAACTCTATACAGACAGTACCCATATTCAGGATCAATTCCGGGTCTCTGGCATTTTTAGGCAGCAACTTTATGGCCAATGTACTGCCCCATAGTCTTGAACTGAATTAAAACCTACAGTAGCTGTAAAGGGCTGTACTATAGCATCACTTCGAGATTTAAGACTGAAAATGGATAGTTTCTTTTTTTTAGTAACCAAAGTTATCAACGTATAATTTTTTGTGTGTTGGAAAATAAAATATAGTGGCACAGCTGGTGGACTTGCTGCCTCACACGCTAGGGATGTGTGTGCGACCCTGTCCTCGGGCACTGTCTGTTGAATTTGCACATTCTCCCTGCAAGCATGTAGGTTTCCTCCCACATCCCAAAGATGCATTGGCTTTGAAGGTTAACTTGTCTCTGTAAAATTGCCCCTAATGTGTAGGGAGTGGGTGAGGAAAGTGGGATAACAGAACTTGTGTGAATGGGGAGACAAAAATGCTGGAGAAACTCAGCGGGCAAGGCATCATCTATGGAGCGAAGGAAATAGGCGACGTTTTGGGTCGAGACCCTTCTTCAAACTGATGTGAGGGTGCAGGGGGTGGGAAGAAGAAAGGAAGAGGCGGAGACAGTGGGCTGAGGGAGAGCTGGGAAGCGGAGGAGAAAGCAGGGACTACCTGAAATTGGAGGTCAATTTTCATACCGCTGGGGTGTAAACTGCCCAAGCAAAATATGAGGTGCTGCTCCTCCAATTTACGGTGGGCCTCACTCTGGCCATGGAGGAAGCCCAGGACAGAAAAGTCTGATTCGGAATGGGAGGGGGAGTTGAAGTGCTGAGCCACCGGGTGATCAGGTTGGTTATTGTTAACCGAGCGGAGGTATTGGGCAAAGCGATCGCCAAGCCTATGCTTGGTCTCACCGATATAGAGCAGCTGACATCTAGAGCAGCGGATGCAATAGATGAGGTTGGAGGAGGTGCACGTGAACCTCTGCCGCACCTGGAAAGACGGCTTGTGTCCTTGAATGGAGTCGAGGGGGGTGGTAAAGCAACAAGTGTAGCATTTCCTGCGGTTGCAAGGGAAAGTGCCAGGAGAGGGTGTGGTTTGGGTGGGAAGGGACGAAATGACCAGGGAGTTATGGAAGGAGCGATCTCTGCGGAAAGCCGACGGGAGGAGATGGGAAGATGTGGCCAGTGGTGGGATCCCGTTGGTAGACACAGCTCAAGAAAATCAGCGGGTGAGGCAGCATCTTTGGAGCGAATGAATAGGCGACGTTTCGGGTCGAGGCCCTTCTTCAGACTGATGTCGGAGGTGGGGGTCGGGAAAAAGAAAGGAAGAGGCAGAGACAGTAAACTACCCAAGCAAAATATGAGGTGCTGTTCCTCCAATTTGTGGTGGGCCTCACTCTGGCCATGGAGAAGGCCCAGGACAGAAAGGTCGGATTCGGAATGGGAGGAGGAGTTGAAGTGTTGAACCACCGGGAGATCAGGTTGGTTATTGCGAACTGAGTGTAGGTGTTGTGCAAAGCGATTGCCAAACCTGCACTTGTTCTCACTGAGGTTGATCATACGCTGTACAATCCAACCAGAATTTTGTTTGGAAGTGGAAAGAAATAATAGAAATTGCATTCTTTGCAATGTGTAAAAGGAGATGAGATACTGTATTGTAATTTTGCTGCATGTCATTGTGGTATATATCATGTCTTGATGTTTAGTTTGTGACTTTATTTGAAGCAGAAATAATATGTGAATGCTTCATTGACCATAATTCTGACTGGTAACTACGCACTTCGTCCGAGCACATTATCGTACGCCGTCTTAAATGACCACCTAAACTCATTTGGCAACCTAAAAAGCTGCCTAGGTTGCCCGGCTGGCAACAGGAGAAAAAAGTTAAGCGAGAGCCCTGCATGGGCGATTTAAAAATTTTACAGCCAGATTTATCACTTCTGAAACTTTTTAGATACCAAAGGAATCAAGAAAAAACACAAATAATGCCTTACTGTTGATGAAATGTAGTGAGCAAACGCAATAATTCCCAATATTATCAATCTCGATATCTGCATGGCCAATGTTCGTCAAGCACTTTAGCTGTTGTTGTCCCTTCAGCTCTCGCTTCTCTCTACCATCATTTCTCTTCACTTTTGCAATTCTGAAGTAGGATAAATGACTCCCACGCTTACCCCAATTTCCACAATTATTTACATTGCAAAAAATGACCTTTTCAGCAGTTTTTAATGGGTAAGAAAGTATGCGTTTCGTGTATTAACAGTATATTCCGGAAGCTGCCATGTCCTCCACATGGATTGAGCTGCTCCGTGCGTCACACCCTTTGTGCACCTTACGTGCAACCCCCCTATACTCAATACTATGACTGATGAAGGCCAATGTGCCAAAATACATTTTGAACATCTTATCTACCTGTGACTCCATCTTCAATGAACTCCACCTGCACTCCTAGATCCTGCAACTGCACTTCTGCTTAAATATATTTGGCATCTTTTAAACTGGTAAGAAACTCCTAACGGCATTTCATGTAAGGCATTGTAGTCTAGATATTGCTTTTACAAAGCTTTAATAGAACAGTACAGCACAGGAAAGGGTGGTTCAACCCAGTATGCCTGTGCCAAATATATGCCAAGACTGACCCTTATCAGCCTGCACATGATCCATATCTCTCCATTCCCTGCATGCCCATGTGCCTACCCTATTTATTCTTAAAATTATTATTTAATTCCTTGCACTTATCCGGAGTTCTTGTATTGGTTTTAAATGCAAACAAGAATGTAGGTGCTGAAAGTTAAAAAATAAAGCCACAACAGTTAGGAAATAATCAGTAGTATAAGTACCATGGAGAAAGAGAACGTTAGAACCGCGGAGTCTTGTAGCATGAAAATGTCCCTTTTGACCCAATGAGTCCACAATAACCATCTAGTCCCCATCTTGCACTCATGTCCTTTTGTCTTCCTACATTTTACTCAACTTCTCTCCCACAAAGTAAGTGAAAATCATTCACTGTAAACTACTTTTTTCCCCATGCTAACCAAGCGGTAATTGAGAGTGACCAACTACTCTACCAACCTGTATGTCATTGGGATGTAGGGGCAAACTAACATCTTACTGAAACCCAAGCGCATTTTGCATGCAGCTGCTACAATTTTGGTTTCCTGTTCCTCAGACTAAATCGACTGCAACACATCGACCACATGACATGATTTGTACTGACCTCGCCTCTGACACGTCGATTGATATCTTAAAGTCATAGAGTCATACAGCATGGAAACAGGCCCTATGGCCTAACTTGCCCATGCCGACAAAGATGCCTCATCTCCACTAGTCCCATCTGCCTGCGCATGATTCGTATTCCTCTAAACGTTTCCTGTACCTGTCCAAATGTCTTTTAAATGGTGTTACAGTACCTGCTTCAACTACCTCCTCTGGCAGCTTATTCCATACACCCACCAACCTGTGTGTGAAAAAGTTGCCTCTCATGTTCCTATTAGATCTTTTCCCTCTCACCTTAAACCTATGTACCCTGATCCTTGGTCCGATTACTCTGGGTAAAAAAACTCTGTTGGTGCTAGTAGTTTTGTTTTTACTTTAACTGTTCAATTATAGACACAAAATGCTCGAGCAGCATCTGCCTGATCCGCGGAGTTACCCCAGCATTTTTAAAAGTGTTTTTTTAGCTTAGAGATACAGCATGGAAACAGGCCCTTTCGGCCCACCGGGTCCGCGCCGACCTGCGATCCCCGCACATTAACACTATCCTATACCAACTATAGACCATTTTTACGTTTACCAAGCCAATTAACCTACATACCTGTATGTAGTGTGGGTGGAAATCGAAGATCTCGGAGAAAACCCATGCAGGTCATGGGGAGAATGTACAAACCCCGTACAGACAGCACCCGTAGTCTGGATCGAACCTGGGTCTCTGGCGCTGCATTCGCTGTAAGGCAGCAAATCACCAGCATCTGCAGGTCCTTTTCATTACATTTTAACTGTTCACGTTGCCTAGTAGTAGCAATGTTACAAAATTTTGAGATTTAAAAAATCAAGTCTGTAATTTATCCCATCAGATAAAGCATAAAAAGAAGTTTAATTTGACTAATTCACTTTCATATCTCATGTATTTAAAAAGTTATGGCCATTTTCATACTCGGAAATTAGCATCTTGTTCCCTATTGATTTTCTATGGACGTAACAAAAAAGCTGTGATCGTGGACAGTCAAAAGCCCATAACTTTCTTAAAAATTAAGAGAACTGAATGAAATTTTCAGTTATCATAGATTGAAGCATTCTGAAACAAATATAAAATAATCTTACTTGGATGACCTGAAATTAAAGCATATAATTAGTTAGTTACCCAAGTGTAGCTAATTTCAAACTTCAATTACTAGATCTAAACATCTATCCATTTCTTAATAAATGATTAACATTTTTAAATAGCCTAAGTGTGCAAATAATATTCATAAATAATTCACAATAAAACATGATTTTTAAATCTCATTTACATTAATTTATAGGCCAAATGGAAGGAATTTAGTGTTCAATTGCTGTAAATTAAAGTCCATTTTAAATCAGCTTTCTAGTGGGATCCTGTGGAACGCGCTGGTTTAGAACGTTCACATTGCGGTAGATTTGTGCCCTCAAATGCCCAGAAAAATACTGCGGGATATAATGGGGCCAAAATGAGCTACTCGCAATATTAAACTTTGTATAAAGGGATCTTAAGAAGCCCTTTTTAATGTAAAAATAAGCTACATACCTTCTGTGGTTTGCTCTATGAGACCCTGACGGCTGTCGGTGGTCGCAGGTTTAGAGATTGATTTTTAAACTACTATAACTATTATCCAAGGCCTTTAAAACTAATAATAGCTTTTGCGACGGGGTCTTCCAGCGATTTTTCGTTAATAATTAACAAGGCTGAACATCTTCGATTTGAACAGCCTAGAGAAAATCGCGTTTTAAACCCGCCCCCCTCTAAACGGCGCCAAAATCGCGCACACCCGCAGCGACAGATTTTCAGCGACGCTTCAGGTAGGCTTTGCAACATACCTACTAGTAGTTGTAGTCTAAATGTATCATCTACTATTGTATTCTATCATTAGCGCTATCAATCAATCAAAATTTAACCTCTGATTTTCTTCTCATTTACCTTGCCCTGCATAAGCTTCTGGAAACTAAACCAACTGAAATGTTAAATTTGACTTTGATACCACATTCTACCTCATGTATTTTCTTTTTTTTCTGGCTTTGCCTCAGAATTCAAGCATTTGTAATATTTAGCTTTCTGTCCTGCTGTGAGGTATTTTGCCTCTTGAGCCGCTCTAAATTCATAAGTTATAGGAGCAGAATTAGGCCATTAGGCCAAATCTACTCCGCCATTCATTCATGGCTTGTCTATCTTTTCCTTTCAAACCCATTCGCCTGCCTTCTCCCCATAATGCTTGCTAATCACAAATCTGTCAATCTCAGCCTTAAAAGTAAATGTCAACACTTTTGTGGGTGGGTGATGCTGTTAAAAGTTGTGAATTTTTTAAACTAAAGTTTGAATTCTAATTCTGGTGATGGGTGGAAGGAAGGGAGAGAAGCATATCGTGTTTCTTAATTTTTATACTTTGTCCTGAGCTCATGGGGAAGTTAATCTTAATTAGAAAGGTTAAGTGTGGTCTTGTACTGTCATTGTGCTACACACAGTGACTCATTTATGTCTGAAGTACTTGTCTAAAGTACCAGTCATGCTGTCCAAAATGTCAGAAGCAGTGAAATTACTAGTTGGGATCTAATAAAATAACTAGAAAATGTTATTATTATGGTACCGTATTGAGCATGTTTACTGTTTTCTGTTTGGGAATTTATTTGGGTAAAATGCAGGTTATTTACCTAAAGATTTGTTGTGCTCTCAACCTTTTCAAAATAATCCACAATCCATGTGTACAGAAAGTGCCTCAAATCTTCTGTTCCCGGCACAGAGGATATGAGATAGCCTGGAGATTTAAATAGCACAGCAGTAGAGTTGCTGCCCTACAACCCGAGAGACCCGAGTTTGATCCTTACTATGTGTGCTGTTTGTACGGAGTTTGTACGATCTCCCTGTGACCATGTGGGTTTCCACTGGGTGTTCCGATTTCCTTCCACATTCCAAAGAAGTGCAGATTAATGGCTTCTGTAAAGTGGGGGGGGGGGGGGGGGAGGAAGGCTTAAACAAATCTGAGTGTTTCTGAAGATGATATCACAGTTTCAATTGTGAAGAGCTTGATCAACTATGGCTTGGATCAGATGGCTTTCTAATGGTAAACCAAGCCGGCTTTTGTTAGCTCACCAGGCAACAAGATCTGGGCCGATTTAGAACGATGAAACATCAATGTTAGATGTAAGCTTTGTTAAACAACACCTTTTTAACCAACACTGTAATTGGAAATAATTGTGGTTATTCAGTAATCTTAATATCTAAAGAGTTAAAATGCACAGGTCTGATTCATTGTCAAAAGTAAAAACACTTTGTCATGTTTTAAGGATGGATCCCAAGCCTACAAGAAGAGTATCTGAAGTGCATAATGCTTCATCAACATCTGCATCAGGAGCAAAAATGTTATATGAGGGTAGATCAAATGTCTTGGATGACTTCTATGCAACAAAAGAAAATGAAAAGCATGAAGCTGAATTTCAGGTGACGCCATTTTTCATCTCTTTTTGTTTTCTGCAGCTGTGAGTTAAATAGCTACATTAATGCTTTTTAATAAATAATGCCCAAGTCACTGAACAGAAAATGGAGGGAATAAAAGAACACAGTGCTGGAGTAGCTCAGCGGGTCAGGCAGCCTCTCTGTATAACATGGATAGGTGACATTTTGACTCAAGACCCTTTGTTCATTGTCAGTGTTCGTCTAGTGTGGTTGAAGGATGGTGTCGTAGTAGTAGGGATTTGTGTTTTTTTGGGGTGGGGAGGGGGAGGGGGGGGGGGGGGAAGGAAAGCCATGATTGCATGATGTGAATTAATGGGAGAAGACAAGATTGCTTGAAAAGAGCACTTTGCTGAAATCTAGTCTGGTGGTAAATTGGACAAGTCTTTTGGTTGCGGACAAAAAAACAGATTTGAAAATGTCCTAGTGTTTCATATGATGCACGCTTAACAAATAACTAAAGTATGGCCAGTTATTGTTAAAGGTGTTGTTTGTGGTTTGGTCATTAGAAATATTAATGCCATTACTCTCAAATGTGTCTCGTTGGTTTCAATTTCCAAAAGACAGTAATGCTAAATCAGACCATGTAAGTGAATTATGCAGCAGTAGCTATTTGCAGTGGATTACAACACGAGTTTTGTTGAACAAGCCTGAGTCCATCCCAGCTGCCTGAGATAGTATAGCAATTTGTGTCTTTGATAACAAATTAAGACTCGAACGTGTTGATGTGGGACCTATGTTACAGGCTAGATTTGATCCCGTATTCAGCCTTGAATTGCTCCTGGTATATCTTTCCATCTCCATTTTTAAAGTGTTGGTTTGCTTATGTTGAACAGTTGGTTCAATGTTTCTTCACAATAGATTTGCAAGTTTAAAGTTGACATTAGATAGACACAAAAAGCTGGAGTAACTCAGTGGGACAGGCAGCATGTCTGAGGAGAAGGAATGGGTGACGTTTCGGGTTGAGACCCTTCTTCAGACATTGTTGACATTGTTTCCTTTGAACAAACTAGCTAAATGTTATCCTTAATAGATAACGCTTCTATCTTTCAAGGTCCGAGAGTAATTACTGTGTCGACTTTGGGTATATTGGGTAGAGCTGGCAGTTTTTGTTGTTGTTTTTTTTTAAATATTTTATTAGAAGCAATTGTACAAGGAGAAAGTAATTGACATAACAATTATACAATCTTCGTACAGCTTCAATGTTAACATTTTATAAACTAATAACTAAATCGGAAAAAAGAAAAAAGGAAAGAAGGGAAAGGAAGAAGAAAGGTAAAAGAAAAGAAAGAATTTCGATAAAGATACGAAAGAGAAAAAAGAAAAACCCCTGAACTAACGAAGAAATGAAAAAAGCGGAGATATATCCCACTACCCTTCCC
Source organism: Amblyraja radiata (assembly GCF_010909765.2). Lineage (NCBI taxonomy): Eukaryota > Metazoa > Chordata > Chondrichthyes > Rajiformes > Rajidae > Amblyraja > Amblyraja radiata. Next base: position 34,364,737 of record NC_045962.1, on the reverse strand, counting down.
TACGTCCGCTCACCTGACCCTAATGTCGGTTTTGAATTTGTGTTCAACCATTATGTTGTTGAAGAAATTCCATGAAAGGAGACCATATTTTGGAAAATTGATCTGGTTTGTCAGACAAACCAAGCCTTATTTTTTCTAAATGTAGTGTCTCGGTCATTTCAGTCCACATCTTCACTGTGGGAACTGTTATCTTTTTCCAGAATTTAAGTTTAAGTTTTTTTTCGCAGTTATTAAACCATAGTCAAGGAAGCGTCTTTGGAATATCGTTAACTTAGGGCAGCCCTCTGACATTCCTAATATTATTAATTTTGAATCTGACTCCAATTGAATTTTGAGTGTTTTAGAAATGATATTGAATATTCCCGTCCAGAAGTTTTGTATTTTTATACAGGATACAAAAGAATGGGTTAGGGTGGCTTCTTGGAAGTGACATTTATCACAGAGAGGAGAGACAGTTGGGAAGATCTTGTTCAATTTAGTCTTTGAGTAGTATAACCTATGCAATACTTTGAATTGTATCAGGCAATGCCTGGCATTTAAAGAACAGTAATGTATGTATAGTAGGCTTTCCTCCCATATATCTTTCGAAATGGGTAAACCCAGCTCATCCTCCCATGCTCGCCTATAAATCTCAGAAGGTGGGGTGTCAATATTTAGAAGAGTGTTATAAATGTAAGATATCAACTTACTTGTATCGGCATGTCTATTCAAACAATCGTCTAATATATCTGGACCCATAAGAGGACAGTCTTGTGTATATGTTTTCACATAATCTCGGATTTGAAGGTATCTAAAAAAACTGTTGGCATTCAAGTGATATTTCTCCTGTAGTTCTTGAAAAGAAGAGAGAGATCCCTTCTTATAGAGGTCTCCCACAGTATTGATTCCCATGTTCTTCCATTGAACAAACACCATATCTAAAGTAGACGGTTTAAACGAGGGATTATTTGCAATAGGAAGAAGGAGACCAGGCAGTTTTAAAGGTTTTTTTTCACATGACATTAATATTTTTTAAAGAAAAAGGAAACTGGCCATTAATTTAAAGTATTAGACGTGCCCGCATTCTGCAGCTATAGTCTCGAGCAATATAAATGTAGTTGAATTTGCTTGTGATAGAGGCATCAGATGGCAGGACAAATCTGCTGAGTATCTTGAGCTGGATCTCATTTCATAGGAACTGTTAATCTTTGTTTCACAAGAATAAGTCTAACCTGAGAGCATGTGCTGTCAAATGCAGATGTTCTGGACGTATATATGGAACACAGAGTCTGGCGACGGATTTGAACTGTCATTGATTTTAGCAAGTTGTAGAGCTGCAGACTAGAAAGTAAAGGAAAGCTTGTTTTTCTTGTTCTTTTTTTAGCTTTTTTAAATCTTCAATTCTATTCAATATTAATTTCTAGCTATTTTTATGTCTCAAGGTTAGATATTTACAAAAAAAAAGATACACCTATTTGGCCAAACATAGGTAATAATAATAATAATAAATTTTATTTATGGGCGCCTTTCAAGAGTCTCAAGGACACCTTACAAAAATTTAGCAGTTAGAGGAAAAACATGTAAGGGGAATGAAAATAAATAGTAGAGACATGACTAGTACACAAATTAAAGACAGAATTCAATTCAAAACACAATATGAGGCAATTCATGCACAGATGAAAAGGGAGGGGGACGTGGGGCTAAGGATAGGCAGAGGTGAAGAGATGGGTCTTGAGGCGGGACTGGAAGATGGTGAGGGACACAGAATTGTGGATCAGTTGGGGGAGGGAGTTCCAGAGCCTGGGAGCTGCCCTGGAGAAGGCTCTGTCCCCAAAACTGCGGAGGTTGGACTTGTGGATGGAGAGGAGACCGGCTGATGTGGATCTGAGGAACCGTGAGGGTTGGTAGGGGGAGAGGAGGTCAGTGAGATATGGGGGGACCAGATGGTGGAGGGCTTTGTAGGTGAGGATCAGGATTTTGTAAGTGATCCGGTGGGAGATGGGAAGCCAGTGAAGTTGTTTGAGGACTGGAGTGATGTGATGCCAGGATTTGGTGTGGGTGATGAGTCGGGCGGCTGCGTTCAGGACCAGCTGGAGTCAGTTGATGTAGGTGGAGCTGATGCCAAGGAGAAGTGAGTTGCAATAGTCCAGTCGGGAGGAGATGAAGGCATGGATGAGTCTTTCAGCAGCGGGAGGTGCGAGAGAGGGTCTGAGTTTGGCGATGTTGCGGAGATGAAAGAAGGAGGTTTTAATGACATGGCGGATGTGAGGCTCAAGGGAGAGGGTGGAATCAAAGATCACGCCAAGGTTGCGGGCCTGGGGAGACAGTGGTGCCGTCGATGGTGAGAGTGGGGTTATTGATTTTGCTGAGTGTGGATTTGGAGCCTATGAGGAGGAATTCTGTCTTATCGCTGTTGAGTTTGAGGAAGTTATGTTGCATCCAGGTTTTTATGGATGACAAACAGGAGTTGATATGGGAGAGGGGGGGGGGGGGGGGGATTTGGTGCCGAGGTAGATCTGGGTGTCATTGGCGTAACAGTCGAAGTCCAGGTTGAAGTGGCGGAGTATCTGACCAAGGGGGAGGATGTAGATGATGAAGAGGAGGGGGCCGAGTACGGAGCCTTGGGGAACGCCTTGAGTGACTGTGGCTGTAGCAGAGGTGTGGTTATGGAGAGAGATGAAGTCGGATCTGTTGGAAAGGTAGGAACGGAGCCAGTTGAGTGCAGAACCTTCAATGCCGAGGTCTTTGAGTCTGGTGAGCAGGATGTTATGGTTCACTGTATCGAAGGCTGCGCTCAGGTCGAGGAGGATGAGGATGTTGAGGGAACCAGTGTCAGCAGAGGTGAGGGGGTCGTTGACTTTGAGGAGAGCAGTTTCTGTGCTATGGAGGGGGCGAAAGCCAGATTGGAGGGGTTCAAGTAGGTTATACGCAAGGAGGTGGGAATGAAGTTGTGACGCAACGATACGCTCCAGGGTTTTTGAAAGAAAGGGGAGGTTTGATATTGGGCGGTAGTTAATGAGAGAGGAGGGATCAAGACCAGGTTTCTTCAGGTAGGTGGAACTAGTGTAGATGGGGACATCTTTTTCGGCATGCTGCATGACTCTATGAAGGCTGGAGTAACTCAGTGGGTTAAGTAGTATCTCAAGGATATGAATAACATTTTGGGTCAGGCCCCTTCAGAGTCATGGTATTGGGTGGAAAAAGCTGGAAGAGGTGGGGGCAGGACAAAGCATATAATCCTCCAACACTTTTGCCACCTCCAACGGGATCCCACTACTGGCCACATCTTCCCATCTCCACCCCTTTCTGCTTTCCGCAAAGACTGTTCACTCCGAACTACCCGGTCAACTTGTCCCTTCCCACCCAAACCACCCCCTCTCCAGGTACTTTCCGCTGCAACCGCAGGAGATGCAACACCTGTCCCGTTACCTCCCCCCTCAACTCTATCCAAGGTCCCTGACAGTCTTTTCAGATGAGGCAGAGGTTCACTTGCACCTCCTCCAACCTCATCTACTGTATCCGCTGTTCTAGGTGTCAACTTCTGTACATCGGCGAGACCGAGTGCAGACCCTGGGCAAATTGGAGGAACTGCGCCTCATATTTTATTTGGGTCGCTTACACCGCAGCGGTATGAACATTGACTTCTCTAACTGCAAATAGCCCTTGCTTTCTCTCTCTCTCCATCCCCTCCCTCTTCCCAATATTCCTACCAGTTTTACTGTCTCCGACTACATTCTATCTCTGTCCCACCCACTCCCCTGACATCAGTCTGAAGAATGGTCTCGACCCGAAATGTCACCCATTCCTTCTCTCCAGAGATGCTGCTTGTCCTGCTGAGTTACTCTAGCGCTTTGGATCTACCTGGGGGCAGGACAAAGCCAGGCGAATGATAGGTGGATAAAATGAGGGTGGGCTTGACTGGTAGATAAAGGGCAGAGGTGATAAGGCCTAATAAAGAAAAACTAGTTACATCTTCAACTGTCTAACATTTTATGAGCAGTGTTGGTTTCCAAAATTGTTCACTTTTTATACTCGGCTGATTGCATAGGTATAGGAATAATGTTTAATATTCATTGACTTGTTTCTTTTAGCGTATACAGTTTTCAATATCTGAAATTTGTTATTTATATTATGTTCACCTTTGCAGCCTACTTTATATAGTGAACCAGATACACCTCCCGGGACACCTTCTGGATTTTTAACTCCGCCTGTGAACAGTGATTCTAAGAGGCCTAAACTTGTATCAACATGCTCATCCAGCAATAATACCAATTGCTTCAGCAATTGTTCAGGTATTTTCATCAAACTTGCATGCACACGAACTTGCATCGATTTTTAGTCTATAGTTTGTGTAAAGCATTGAACTGCCTCAGGGGCAATCTCCTTGTGGAGAGTACACCCCTCCCCTTTTGTTCTTTTTCTTGTGGTAATGCAAGGGATCCATTGCCAGAGGACTAGTTGTCTATTTGGTGGGCTGCCTGTGGTGCCAAGGTTTCTAACGGGGTTAGGCAATGGACTGGATCATGCACCCATCTGGCTTTCTGCCATTAAATTACTGTGGGGGAAATCAGCTGTATGTTTTATGCTGTAGAGTACTGTTTGGTATTTAAAACAGCGATTTTCAATTTGGGTAGTATATATATCCAGGTGAATATTGTACTGTTTACATATCATAACATTGGTTTGTTGTGCTTTTGAATTTTAGTTCATGCCTGGTAAAGTTCAATTATCACAAGATTCAAACCAGATAATTCCTTCCCAGATTCGATTTGGGCGAGTCGGTTCCCAAGATCACCAGTACCATTCAGTTCAACATCAAGAACTGAAGCTCCCCTCTGCAAAGAAAACGAGATGGAAAGAACAGAATCCAGTCAAAGAGAAGGTGATAGTTATAATTACCACTGTGTGTTCTTGATGTTATTCTCTTATTGAAAATAGAGCATGGCTAATATGGAACAAAATGCATGTTTGGATAAAACATTTACTGGAATAGCTATTCATGTAATGCAAAATTTAAATAATTGCTGAATGTTTTAAGTGCTCTTTCTCATTGTTTATAGTCCATAACCTTATGCAGTCATCATTTATGTAAACATGGAATAATACAGCAGAGGAAAGGGCCCTTTGGCCCACAATGTTTGTGTTGCCCATGATGCCTAGCTGATCTGATCTCATTCGCCTGCATATCCCTCTATTCCCTGCATTTTCATGTGCCTATCCACAAACCACTTAAACGCCACTATTGTAACTCTCCAGTGTTGATGCAATCCAGGCTCCCAACACTCGGTTAAAAAAAAAAACTTGCTCGCCTATTACCATTAAAATTTCCCCCTCTCTCCTTTTAGCTATGCCTTCTAGCATTGGATATTTCCACCAATGGAAAAAGGTTCTGACTGCACCCTATCCATGCTTCTCATAAATGTATATACTTCTATCAAGTCTCCCCTCAACCTCTGACCTTCCAGACAACAATCCCAGTCTATTCAGCCTCTCCCTGTAGCTGAACCTTTAATCCAGACAGCATTCTAGTAAACCACATCTGCACCATCTCCAAAGCTTTCATGTCTTTCCTGTAATGGAGCAACCAGACTGCACGCAATATTCCAAATGCAGCCAAACCAGTCTTAGAGCTCATCATGACTTCATGACACGTACTCAAAGCCCCCTAGCGATGAAGCAAACCAAATGCCTTCATTACCACCTCATCTACTCATGTTGCCACCTTTAGAAGCTTTGAACTTGGAATCCAAGATCCCTCTGCACATCAATGTTGTTCAGGATCTTGCCAAGGGCTGATTTTTGATTTTATCAAAATGCTGCTGATATATATTAGTTACTTGAGGTGTAACTTTAAAAACATTTTGAATTGGAATTTGAATTTGTTATATTTTGCATATTTCTGAACAATTTGTGTGGAACATGTTTATTTACATAACGCTTGTAACTTGATGGCACACTTGTCCTGATTAGAAAAGTGCTGACATTTGAAAGATAAATATGCATGCAAATTGTCTGTCGGTTTCGAATTAATATTTCCATGTGGATTCTTATGTGTGTTTGTAATGGGCTCGACTACATCCACACTTACTTGCAGTCTTTGGCACAGCTGTGGCCAAACCAAGTTTTGATGCATCCGACAGGATGCTCACTATGATGAGAGATGTTGGAGAAAGGCCACACTTCCTTAGTTTTCGGACTGGGGCATGTCTACCATTTGGTTTCCAAGCAATAACCAACTCCTGTGTCTAGCTGACATTGAGGGAGAGATTGTGTAGGAAGGAACGGCAGATGCTGGTTTAAACCAAAGATAGACACAAAAAGCTGGAATAATTCATCGGGACACGCATCATCTCTGGAGAGAAGGAATGGGTGACGTTTCATGTTGAGGTCCTTCTTCAGAGAGAGGTTGTTGTTTGACACCATGTTGCTAATCGCTCTATCTCGTAATAGTTCAAGATTCAGCCCATTACAGTGGTGTAATCTGCAAACTTATAGATGTAGAATTTAGTTGTACAGACTCAAGTATAGGGAGTAGAGTACGGGGCTAAGAGCGCATCTTTGTTGTAAGTTACGCGTTGGGTTAAGAACTAAATGGACATTGGTTTCGTTCTGGTAACTCCATATCTGGTGCAAAGATGTTCTGAATATTTAAACGCATTTCAAAGATTTTCATTTTCAGTTATTGTTAACATTGCAGGTTTTGGAAGAGTTTTATCGTCACACGCACAAGGTGCAAGACCAAGGGAGACATTGTTTGGATCTTTAAGACGTACCACAACCAACTTAAGCAGAGCACTTTCCTCCGCTTCTCCAGACAATCCCTCTACGTTCTCCAGAGACTCCAGAAATTCTTCCCGATCTTTTGAGAGCAGCAGTTCTTCATCAGCTGTTGGAGTGATACAAAGGAGTGCAGAGGGTGGTTTCCTGCGAAGAGCTAGCACTTCAGAATCTGAAAGGAGAAATGCGTCTCTTTTGCAGACAAGGCCATTGGATGACTTGGCATCAGAATCGCCCAGTAGTCGGTGTAGACCGAGACAGCTCCTGTCACGCCTGGCATCAAGCATGTCTTCGACTTTCTCTAGCAACCGAATTTCTAATCGGGGCTATTCAAGTACAAGGCCTTTTGAAAGAGCGCATTCCTTGCAGCAAGCTGATAACGCATCATTTAGGGAAAGACCTGAACATGTGGCACAGGCTGATGCTAATGGCAGAGCAGTTGCTAACTTTTCTCCTAATCAATCCCCAGAATCTTCTCGGGGATTCGGATTTTTGAGGTGGAGAAGAACGGGGTCGCCAGCTGTTCTACAATCTCCGAACTTGATTGTTGGAGCAGAAAATTCGAGTACAAGGCCAAATGAATCTGAAAATAGAATGACTGCCTCTTGGTTTTCTTCACTGCAGAGTCGCTGTACCCCTCTCTCCAGAAGAGAAGGCAGAGATGAAACTGCTAATGGTATCATTAGTGAAGCCAGGGAACATCAGTCACCAATCCTCCAAAGGGCAGTTGGAACACTTCAAAACTCAAGCAGACAACAATCGGAGCGTGTTCATGGCGCTACAGCACCACCTACCAATGCTTTGCCTTCTACGGTTTCAGGCAGATCTTCAGCCCGCAACACGACACCAGAGACCCTGCCAACAAGAAGTACCTCAGAATTTAGAGAAGTTTTTTCTAATTCATTCATTCGCCTTTCTGTGCCTTGTGGCCCAGAACATGATTACTCCGAAGATGTACTGATAGCAGTAGACTTTGTAAATCCTACCAGAAGTCCTACTGAACAAGAGAAACAGAAAACTGCAAGTGCATCTTCAAAGGATCCGGAAAAGCTGAGAAAAATACAAGAAAGGTATATTTTTGTGCATTTGATTTAAACTGTTTCATCAACATTCATTGTTAATCTACTCTGCACTGTTGAATGGCTTTCAGGTAGAGAATTGTAATTAATTTCAGTGGAGATTATCGTCCGTTTGAGGTAGTTTTTATGTGGTTTGAAAGTAGTATCAGTCATTGGATAGCAGGTGTAGTCTGAATTGATGGGAGGAATGAGGGACCTTTAGAAGATGAAGGTTTAAAAAAAACCTGCAGGTGCCAGAAATCTGAAATATAAACAGCCAATGATGGTGGTGCTACCAAAGCTTGGGTCAACCCCAACACCTGTGGCAAGAGGAACGGTTAATGTTTCATGTCCAGGAGCCTTTGCTTAAGCTATGAAGAGCCTGAGACCTGAAATGTCACCTATTGCTCTTTCACAGATTATGACTGCCCTGAATATTTCTAGCAATTGCTGTTTGTTGGTCATAAAGGTTGCGTAACACAAAAACTGGCCCTTTGGCACATTTGAGTCAATGCTGACCATGCACTCATGTGCTCAAGATTCATTTTATTCTCCCCACATTGCCTTTTCAACTACTTTCGTCCTCAGCAGGATTTTGCCTACATGGGGCAATTTTCACTAGCCTATTAACCCACTAACTCCCTGTTTGGTATGTAGAAAGAAAGTGATGCACCTGGAAAATTTCATGCAGTCGCAGTGAGAATATGTGAATGCTACACAGACACGGGAGGTCAGGATTTAGTTGCTGGAGTTGTACAGCAATGGCTCGATCACCTGGTGGAAACCATCCATTTGGGGATTAAATTCATGCATAATAAGATGATTTTTTTGTCTGCATATCTGTAATATGAAAGTTGTTGCAATAATCCAAAGGTTCTGGTAACTTTCCCCCTTTTTTGCGACGAAGATGTGAGGCAGTAACCATCAGAAATACATGACCCAACTTTCAGTTTATGGTCTGAGATCAAATTATAGTTCAGATGATTGTGTTTGGATTAAATATTTAACTTTATCCAAGATGGCGCCTACCTGCGGCGACATTTTGCCAGCAGCACCACAGAATTTCATCAAATATAATATTTCCCAGCTCACCTGCATAAAAGAAACTGCAGAAAGCAGCAATGTAAGTGACAAGCTGCTAATGTATTTAAAAGCATTAGCGCAACTGCGATCTCCCAGAGGTGCCGACTGTATGGGAAATCTCGATCGAAAGGGAATCCTCGACCTCGTGGAAGCTCGCAGGGACATTAAGTACTTTACCTGTAAATACCGGGGAATCCTCCATGGAGCTCGGAAATGTGGCCCTCCGGCAGGATCTCCCGGCAGCAACGGAGCTGGATGTGCCGACTGCAAGGGAATTCCGGATTGCAGGGGAATCCCTGACCTCGCGGAGGCCCGCAGGTACAGTAAGTACTGTACCTGTAAACACCGGGGAGGCCTCCATGGAGTCCTGAAACGTGGCCGACGGGCAGGATTGCAAGTAAGACTGAAGCGCAGGGGACTACGACCCCCTCTCCCTACCATCCTACTAGCCAATGCACAATCTTTGGAAATTAAAGTGGAGGACTTAAGGTCAAGGCTGCTTTACCGAAGGGAGGTGAGGGAATGCTCTGTGTTCTGTTTCACAGAGACATGGCTCACCCCCAGACTCGGCTGTCCAGCCTGAATGTTTCTCCATCCATCATATGGACCGCACAAAGGCATCTGGGAAAAGGAGAGGCGGGGGTGTCTGCCTCATGGTCAACTCTTCGTGGTGCTCAGATATGGCAGTTTTGTCTAACTCCTGCTCCCCGCAGGAGTTCTCAAAACCTGTGCAGACCAACTAGCGGTGAAGTGCCGCCCCTTCTACCTCCCGAGGGAATTCTCCTCCATCATCCTGACCGCGGTCTACATCCCACCCCAGGCAGATTTCTGTCTAGCATTGGAGGAGCTGCATGCCATGGTCAATAAGCATCAGACAGCTTAACCCGAGGCATTCAAGAAAGCCAGCCTGAAAAAATCATTAGCAAACTACCACCAACATGTCGCCTGCAGCACCAGAGGATCAAACACCCTTGACCACTACTATTCGACCATTAAGGATGCCTATCGCTCTATTCCTCGCCCTCAGTTCAGGAAATCCGACCATTCAGCGGTGCTGCTTCTTCCAGCATACAGGCAACAACTGAAGAACGCACCCCCAGAAGTGAGGACTGCACAGAGCTGGTCTGGGGAGGCAGAGGAACAACTACAGGTCTGCTTGGAGTCAGTAGATTGGGCAATGTTTAAGGACTCGGCAACGGACCTGAATGAATACGCCACAGTCGGCAGACTTCATAAGCAGGTACACAAAATTGCTGGAGGAACTCAGCGGGTGCAGCAGCATCTATGGAGCGAAGGAAATAGGCGACGTTTCGGGCCGAAACCCTTCTTCATAAGCAAATGTGTGGAGGACTGCGTTCCTACAAAAACCTTCCGAGTGTTTCCTAACCAGAAGCCTTGGATGAACCAGGAGATCCGTATTCTTCTGAAGACCAGATCCCGGGCATTCAGGTCTGGTGACGCAGAGATCTATAAGAAGTCCAGATATGACCTTGACAAGGCCATCAAAAAGGCCAAACGGGACTTTCGCTCAAAGCTGGAGGATGGGGCGGATGTTCGGCAACTGACGTCAGAAGCTCCTTCGGGGGGGGGGGGGGTGAACCCTCGGAAAGCACCTGGACCTGATGGTATACCTGTCGAGTTCACAAAACCTGTGCAGACCAACTGGCCAGGGTTTTTACGGACATTTTCAACCACTCACTGCTGAGGTCTGAAGTTCCCACATGCTTTAAGAGGCCATCAATAATACCGGTGCCCAAGTAGAGTAAGGTGATGTGCCTCAATGACTATCGACCAATGGCACTAACATCCATGGTGATGAAGTGCTTTGAGAGGTTGGTTATGGGGCATATCAACTCCTACCTCAATAAGAACCCCGACCCACTACAGTTCGCCTACCGTCACAACAGGTCCACGGAGGATGCAATCTCACTAGCTCTCCACTCTGCACTGGACCACTTGGACAATAAAAACATTTACGTCAGGCTGTTGTTTATAAGCTACAGCTCGCCGTTCAATACCATCATCCCCTCCAAACGTTACGAAGCTCACGGAACTGGGTCTCTGTGCATCCCCCTGCAATTAGATCCTCGACTTCTCATCCACAGACCACAGTCTGTTCGAATTGGCAGAAACACTTCATCCTCAGCAATAATCAGTACGGGAGCACCTCAAGGCTGCGTGCTCAGCCCCCTGCTCTACTCTATACTCATGACTGTACAGCTGGACATAGTGTGAACTCCATTTTCAAGTTTGCAGACGACACCACCGTCGTGGGACGAATTACAGATGGTGATGAGTCGGAGTATAGAAGTGAGACCGACCAACTGGTGCCAGAACAACAACCTGGCTCTCAATATCAGCAAAACCAAAGAACTGATTGTGGACTTTGGAAGAGGAAGGTTGAGGACCCACAATCCTGTTTACATGGTGGAGAGAGTCAAAAACTTCAAATTCCTGGGCGTGCATATTTCCGATGATCTTTCCTGGACCCAGCACACTGATGCAATTATAAAGAAAGCACATCAGCACCTCTGCTTCCTGAGAAGGTTACGGAGATTCGGTATGTCAAAGAAGATTCTCTTGAACTTCTACAGGTGCACAGTAGAGAGCATATTGACTGGTTGCATTGTGGCCTGATTCGGCAACTTGAATGTCCAGGAGCGGAAAAGACTGCAAAAAGTTGTGAACACTGCCCAGTCCATCACCGGCTCTGACCTCCCCACCATCGAAGGGATTTATCAGAGTTGCTGCCTCAAAATGCAGCTAACATCATCAGAGACCCACGCCATCCTGGCCACACACTCATCTCACCACTGTCATCGGGAAGAAGATACAGGAGCCTGAAAACTGTAGCGTCCAGGAACAGCTTCTTCCCTACAACATAGTTTTTTGGTTATTTTGCTGTTGATGGACCTTAACCAAAAGGCAGCACATCGGCGTAGTTGGTAGAGCAGGTTTAGCACCATATAGCGCCAAGAGACCCGGGTTTCATGTTGACCTTGAGTGCTGTCTACAGTGCCCTCCATAATGTTTGGGACAAAGACCCATCATTTATTTATTTGCCTCTGTACTCCACAATTTGAGAATTATAATAGAAAAAAATCACATGTGGGTTAAAGTGCACATAGTCAGATTTTAATAAAGGCCATTTTTATACATTTCGGTTTCACCATGTAGAAATTACAGCAGTGTTTATACATAGTCCCCCCCCCATTTCAGGGCACCATAATGTTTGGGACACAGCAAAGTCATGTAAATGAAAGTAGTCATGTTTGGTAATTTGTTGCATATCCTTTGCATGCAATGACTGCTTGAAATCTGCGATTCATGGACATCACCAGTTGCTAGGTGTCTATTCTGGTGATGCTCTGCCATATTACAGCCATCTTTAGCTTATGCTTGTTTTGGGGGCTAGTTTTCAGTTTTCTCTTCAGCATTTAAAAGGCATGCTCAATTGGGTTCAGATCAGGTGATTGTCTTGGCAACTCAAGAATTGATATTTTTTTAGCTTTGAAAAACTCCTTTATTGCTTTGTTTGGGATCATTGTCTTGCTGTCGAATGAACCGCCGGCCAATGAGTTTTGAGGCATTTGTTTGAACTTGAGCAGAAAGGATGTGTCTATACACTTCAGAATTCATTATGCTACTACAGGTGCACAACCTTTTATCCGAAGATCCAAATAACGAAAACCTCCGAATAGCGGCCATTTTTTCGGTCCTTGAAGAAAGGTCCTTGAAAACGTTCACCGAGGGCGGCCCGCAGAGGTGACAGCGGAACCTCCGGTCGGTCCTCGAAGAAAGGGGAACTAAATCCCCATTCATAAAAGAGAAGGTGAGGGTATATTGCGCGGGAAGGTTAATAATTGACAATATGCTGCTACCTGCCCGCTGAGTTAAAAAGTTCCCACGGTAGACTCACGATACACCACCAGAAGCCGTTCCCCGAGCTGCGCCCCCTCATCGGGACACCGACCCCCAGGCCCACTGCAAGCACTGTGTATCGTGAGTCTTGCGTGGGAACTTTTTAACTCAGCGGGCAGGCAGCAGCATATTGTCAATTATTAACCTTCCCGCGCAATATACCCTCACCTTCTCTTTTATGAATGGGGATTTAGTTCCCTTTTCTTCGAAGACCGACCGGAGGTTCCGCTGTCACCTCTGCGGGCCGCCCTCGGTGAACGTTTTCAAGCGCAAGCACGGAGATCCCAGAGACCCACAGCCAACAGCAGCCCAGCCCAGCCCCGCTCCAACTACAGAGGAAAACTACAAACTGGCCGGAGACGTCAGGACCACCAGAAGCCGTACCCCGAGCTGCGCCCCCTCATCGGGACACCGACCCCCAGGCCCACTGCAAGCACGGAGATCCCAGAGACCCACAGCCAACAGCAGCCCAGCCCCGTTCCAACCAAAGATCTTTGGTTCCAACTACAGAGGAACCTGGGTTGCGGATGACGGGGCGCAGCTCGGGGCGTCGTAGGGGCCCATCGGGGAGCGGGTTGCTGTTGGTCCTGACGTCTCCGGCCACCTGCCATCCTCCGGGAACTGTACCGCCCTTGCAGGAGAGTGGGGTTGTTTGCAGTTGCAGAGGGAGGGGGCAAGGGCAGTACAGTTTCCAGTCTCAGCTCCAGTCCAGGGGGGTGGCCGGAGACGTCAGGACCAACGGGACACCGACCCCCAGGCCCACTGCAAGCACGGAGATCCCAGAGACCCACAGCCAGCAGCAACTCCAGCCCAGCCCCGCTCCAACTCCAGAGGAACACGTAGGGGAAGAAGCTGATGGTGTGTAAGGTACGTCTTGTTCTTGGGGTGGCGGATGAGGGGGCGCAGCTCGGGCTGTGGGCAAAATGCCACTTGTCGCCGTAGCGGCCCATCGGGGAGCGGATTCCTCTGGAGTTGGAGGGGGAGGGGGGTATTGTGCTGTTTGATCGCCCCCTGCTATCCCAGGGACAGGGAGACACAGCGGCGTTTTAGACTGGTGGGCAATCACTTCCAAAGTTCTGCCCACACAGTCAGTACACCTCTCCTACACTGCATTTCATACAAACATTTATTCTGCAAGAAAAAACTACATTGAAGACACAAACTCGCGACCGAGCAACTGCCAGGATCGAGGCGCAAACTCGCGACCTAGCTCGGGCATTCAAGAATCCCCGAGCTAGGCCGCCTAAGGGCATGTAGCCCCGCTAGGGTGACATGAGTGCGAGAGGTGATTCAATGCTGCGGGCACATTTACAAATTCAGGAATTCATTCAACACACTGCATTTCATACAGACATTTATTCTGCAAGAAAAAACGACATTGAAGACTCAAACTCGCGACCGAGTAACTGCCGGGATCAAGGCGCAAACTCGCGACCTTGCGGATATGAGCCGAGCACTCTACCACTGAGTCAGCCATTAAAATCTACGCTAAAAAAATTCCATTCCGAAGACCGACAAATTCTGAATTACGAAAAGTGTCTGGTCCCAAGGCTTTCGGATAAAAGGTTGTGCACCTGTACCATCAGCAGTTGTATCATCAATGAAGATAAGTGAGCCAGTACCTTCAGCATCCTTACACGCCCAGGCCGTAATACCCCTACCACCGTGTTTCACAGATGAGGTGGTATGCTTTGGATCTTGGGCAGTTCCTTCTCTCCTCCATACTTTGTTCTTGCCATCACTCTGATATAAGTTAATCTCCGTCTCATCTGTCCACAAGACTTTTTTCCAGAGCTGTGGTTGCTCTTTTAACTACTTCTTGGCAAACTGTAACCTGGCCATCCTATTTTTGTGGCTAACCAGTGGTTTGCATCTTGCAGTGTAGCCTCCGCATTTCTGTTCATGAAGTCTTCTACGGACAGTGGTCATTGACAAATCCACACCTGACTCCTGAAAAGTGTTTCTGATCTGTTGGACAGGTGTTTGGGGATTATTTTTTATTATAGAGAGAATTCTTCTGTCATCAGCTGTGGGTGTCTTCCTTGGCCTGCCAGTCCCTTTGCGATTAGTAAGCTCACCAGTGCTCTCTTTCTTCTTAATGATGTTCCAAACAGTTGATTTTGGTAAGCCTAAAGTTTGGCTGATGTCTCTAACATTTTTATTCTTGTTTCTCAGTCTCATAATGGCTTCTTTGCCTTTCATTGGCACAACTTTGGTCCTCATGTTGATAAACAGCAATTAAAAGTTTCCAAAGGTGATGGAAAGTCTGGAGGAAAGACTAAAGAACTGCAGATGTAGAAACAGAACTGCAGATGCTAGTTTACAAAAAAATCCAGCTGGAGTAATTCAGCGGGTCAGACAGCATCTGTGGCGAACATAGATAGGTGACGTTTTGAGTCAGGACCTTCAGATTGATCCAGGTGAATCATCTTGCTTTCACTCCATTCCCAGTCTTTTGTATTTTCGACTAACTGCCCAGGTAGATATTCTGTTGCTCAAATCTAAATCTCCTTTGCAGTAACACCCAGACTACTAACATGTTTCGTACTTTAAGAATGCCTTTATGTTTTACAGCTTAACAGAATATTCAGAGAGTGTGGTGGATAATTTCACTGGAGAAGAAATGTATTGTAGGGACCGACCACAGTCAATGTTGCTTTAGATGCTCAGCTAGGGGACGTTTCCGTTCATTACAACACTGACTGAAAGAACCAGCAAGTTCAAAAACTCAATGTTTAAGAATGTTTAAGAAAGGAACTGCAGATGCTGGGAAAATCGAAGGTAGACAAAATTGCTGGAGAAACTCAGCGAGTGAGGCAGCATTTATGGAGCGAAGGAATAGGTGACGTTTCGGGTCGAGACCCTTCTTCAGACTGATGTGGTGGTGGGGGGGGGGGGGAGAAGAAAGGAAGAGGCGGAGACAGTGGGCTGTGGGAGAGCGGGGGAGGGGAAGGACGGAGAAAGCAAGCACTATCTGAAATTGGAGAAGTCAATGTTCATACCGCTGGAGTATGAACCACCAAGGTAGACAAAGTTTCTCCAGCAATTTTGTCTACCTTCAAAAACTCAATAGTGGGTGAGGGAAGTGAGAAGAGTTTGTGAAACATCCTGTCTTGTTTGGTCCTGGGACTTCAAGAGGTCCCACTCAGGACTTTAAAAGAAAATGCAAGTGTCACAGAAGGCAATGACGAATAGTTCAGCCTTCTCAAATTATTTTCACTTTAGTCAGAATTACTTGATATGCTATCTAATTTGTAGCACCAGTTGAACCAGTGAAACACCTTTCACTGCAGCTGGGGACTTCTGTGATTGATGCCACCGACACAGTTTGATAAATACATGTCCAAAAATGTAATAGTGTATAAAATTTTACATTTTATACATTTAGTTTTACATGTGGAAACAGAGCCTTTGGCCCACCGAGTCCGCTCCGACCTTCGATCACCTGTACAGTTCTATCCTATGCCATAGGGACAATTTACAGAAGCCAATTAACCTACAAACCTACATGTCTTTGCAATGTGGGAGGAAACCTGAGCACCCGGAGAAAACCCAGACTGGAGAACGTACAAACTCTGTACAGACATCACGCATAGTCAGGATCGAACCTGGGTCTATGGCGCTGTAAGGCTACCTCTGCACCATTGCGCCGCCCTCATTTTTATCATTTTTATGACCTGTTATTTTATGGTTATCTTGTCTGTACTCCAGTATTACGTGGACAGAGGAATATTGTGTGAATTGGGAAAGAGCAGAGTGGAAATTTGTATCTGATATTTGATTGAATATGTGCATTTTTACAATACTGGCACACAACAATGTGACAAAGGGGGTCAAATTTCAAATTCCTTCATAAAAGTTGACAAGCGCTTTATAGGGTTCATGACTAACATAGTATCAACAAAAAATATAAGAAAAGATAACATATTGATGGCAAGTTCCGAAAATGACATCAGAATACACAAATACATTTTGCCTAACGGTTGGTACAGTATGTGCACGTATTTGTTATTCCTTTCTATGTTTATGAATACCACATCTATATCTCTGACTTTAAAACCCTCATCTTCTATGTGTGAGTGTGTGAGTATACGTGTGTCTTTATATTTTCGCCAAAACGCTTTGCAGTAACGATAATTTTTTAACATTCTGACTCACATTTTTCTCCTCAGCAGTGATCAGCTTCACTTCAGATTTGATGCTATATTTCATGACATTGGTGATTAATGTTTTAAAAAAAGACAAAACTGCCTTTTAAGCTTCGACTGATGACATCACAATGAGGTGGGCGGCCACGTTGGCACGGGTCGGCGCCCGTTTCAAACACAGAATATTCCATGAGCTTCAAGTAACGCCAGGGGGAGGGCCGCATTTAAATTAGCATTCTGCCTTTTCTGACCCGGGCTTCCACCAGCGACGCCCTGGCTTGGTGTTTTAGGCGGCCATGAAGGAGTTATCAAGACTGCGCCAGTGAAGAAGACATCGAGACCGCAACGGTGAGGCCTTGCGACGATGTGGCTGCGGTGGCAGTGAGGCATCGCGACGGTGGGGCCTCGCGGCAGTGGTGGGGTCCGGGCCTGCCAGTTGGCCCGGCGGGAGTTGAGCTGGGGTTGCCGCTTCTTCTCCGTGCTAGCTGTGGGCCTGGGGCCTCTGGACACCAGCTCAAAAAAGCAGCTAATCCTATCTGGGATATATGACAATAAAACACTCTTGACCCCCGCCCCACCTTGGCACCCAGCTCCCTGCCCCCTCCCAGTGTGGGGATGATTGATTGCCTCCATACTAGACCCAGTTGGTCTAGTAGTTATTAAAAGTCTCATCTTGTATGTATGTATGTGTGTGCGTGTATGCCAAGTCACACTGAAGTCCCACAGCCCGCCGCCTCTCTCGGGTCCACGCCCGCCCGCGGCCTCGCTCGGGTACTCGGGTCCACGCACGCCTGTGGCCTCATTCGAGTCCACGCCTGCCCGCGGCCTCGCTCGGGTCCACGCCTGCCCGCGGCCTCGCTCGGGTCCATGCCTGCCCGCGGTCTCGCTCGGGTCCACGCCTGCCCGCGGCCTCGCTCGGGTCCACGCCGGCCCGCGACCTCGCTCGGGTCCACGCCCGCCCTGCCCTTGCTCGGGTCCACGCCTGCCCACCCACTCGATCGGGTCCACACCCGTTCGCAACCTCGTTCAGGTCCACGCTCGCCCGCACTCCCTTCCACAGCGCCGTGCTCCCTCCTCACCGTCCCTCCCTCCCACAGCGCGGTGCTCCCTCCTCACCGTCCCTCCCTCTCACAGCACCATGCTCCCTCCTCACCACCCCTCCCTCCCTCCCCCCCACACACTTCCCATCGCGGACCAAATATGATTTGAAAGTAATACGGCCAACTCTCAACACTGATAAAGGAATTCAATCCCACTTACAGACCAGCTTCTAACGTTATTCAAGGTCATTCTCCAACTTCACATTCCTGACAGCTCAGAAACCTTAGAGTCCATAGAAACCATAGAAATGAACATAGTTCTGAAATTTGTTCTCAGCAAGAGAAGGACCAAAATTGCAAAGCCATAAAGTTATCCCTTCCACCCCCCCACCCACACGCGTTGAGTGAGCAGACCCAACAGGTCTGCACTTGTTCTAGTGGAACAATAAAATTGCAAATGCCGTTTCCACTCGATTCACCTGATCATGTAATAGAATATTGCATCCATCTGAGTGGACACCGCAACGTGCATTACACGATCATACACACAAACTTATGTTGTGGTGGACCAGCAAAGGTTTGGTGTCCCAGAAAACGAATGTTGCATTATTAGAGAAAGCCAAATTATATCCATAGATAGAAAAAACAGTACATTACCTTAAGGATTTGAGCTATATCGATGGCCGATGTGATTCGTGGGAAGGTTTGATTTGGGATGATTTTTTAAATAAGTTAAATGTCTCTGTAACGGTCGTTGTGGAGCTTTCGGAAGTTGACACAAGATTCAGATTCAGTTTCAACTTTATTGTAATTGTGCAGTGTACAGTACAGAGACAACGAAATGCAGTTAGCATCTCCCTAGAAGAGTGACATAAATATGAGCAATAAATTTACATGCAAACAGTCATAGTACTTTTTCCTGGTGGGAGGAGTGTCCGAGGGGGGGGGTGATTGGTAATCACCGAGGTACAGTGTTGAGTAGTGTAACAGCCACAGGGAAGAAGCTGTTCCTGGACCTGCTGGTCCGGCAACGGAGAGACCTGTAGCGCCTCCCGGATAGTAGGAGGGTAAACAGTCTGTGGTTGGGGTTAGAGCGGTCCTTGGCGATGCTGAGCACCCTTCGCAGACAACGCTTGCTTTGGACAGACTCAATGGAGGGGAGTGAGGAACCGGTGATGCGTTGGGCAATTTTCACCACCCTCTGAAGTGCTTTCTGGTCGGAGACGGAGCAGTTGCCATACCATACTGTGATACAGTTGGTAAGGATGCTCTCGATGGTGCAGCGGTAGAAGTTCACCAGAATCTGAGGAGACAGATGGACCTTCTTTAGTCTCCTCAGGAAGAAGAGACGCTGGTGAGCCTTGACCAGAGTTGAGGTATTGTGGGTCCAAGAGAGGTCATCGGAGATGTTGACTCCCAGGAACCTGAAGCTGGAAACACATTCCACCTCCGTCCCGTTAATGTGGATGGGGGTGTGCGTGCCGCCCCTAGACTTCCTGAAGTCTACAATGAGCTCCATGGTCTTCTTGGAGTTAAGGGCCAGGTTGTTGTCAGCACACCATGCTGCTAGGGACAAAAGAATCAAGTTAGCGACTTGGTCCGTACGAAAGATAAACAAGAGACCGTGCGTTGCCAAATTGAAGATTGGCTCAGTTTCTTAGTTTTGATGACCAATTTAAGCCCCAAAATGTTTTTTACTGACTTTAAAAAGTCAGAAAATATATCATAATCGGTCGTTGCGTTTTTGATTCCACGATGTTTTAAATATATTAAATGTGAATATAAGAGAAATAATTAACTCACCCAAAAATCACTACTACCATAGGATACATCGTTGGGGTTTGTGAAAAGCAGTAGAGGTTTGGAGCCTCCGTGGTTTAACTTACGGAGGTAGTGACCCCGATAACGGTCATTGTGACAATGGAAACCAAGCACAACGACCGTTACGGGATCTTTCCTGTACTGTACTATCTCTATGTTACTTTATTTGTCTCCTGGTATTGATGAAAATATTTCCCTAGATCAGTGGTTCCCAACCTTTTTTTAGCTCACGGCCCCATTGGGCTCTTTAATTTTTCTGTGGCCCCCCCCCTGACATTATTAGCAGAAAAAAGGTGGCCCCTTTCATTGAACCCCTAAATCCCCAAATTTTTCTGCGGCCCCCCCTGAGATTTGCCATGGCCCCAGGTTCTGAATCACTGCCCTAGATCATTGTCAAAACGTATATGTATGAGGGGCCATATGAAGTTTATTTATGAATTAAATATTCATGAGTAAATGTGGCAGAGTTTTTATGTCACATTTTTGATGTCCAAAATGGTGGTAAAATGATGAAAATTTGTCTGTTTTGAAAAAAGTTTTTGACTTTCGATCTTGAAGTTATCTAATTTGTATCTGTTATTTGTAAGGTTTCCACATGATCGGTAGATTTTTGTTAAGAACAGTGTACTGGTGAAAAAACCTGAATATTAATCTCGTTCCTCAAAATCTCCAGTATTGTAAAAATACAATTATACTGTTTGCTGAAGCTCGTCTTTTATTATGGATATAAAATAGGATGAAATTTAAGGTGTCTTCTTTTTAGTTTACTTTTAGAAGATTCTGATGACGAAGGAGATGATATTTGTCGGATTTGCCAAATAGGAGTTGGATATACCACAACAAATCCTTTAATCAAACCATGCAATTGCACTGGCAGCTTGCAGTACGTCCATCAGGAATGCATCAAAAAATGGTTGCAATCCAAAATAAATTCAGGTAATGTGGGTATCTTAAGTGTTTATGATAGCTTAAAGGATGTTTGCTTTTACTTTTGCTTGTTGCATTGAGTGGGTCGCTGCTTGAGTTGTGTTCATTACTAATTTGGACTGATTTCAATGTGTTACTGACCTGTGGATTTCTTTGTTCTAAAACTTTGATTTTGTTCCATTAACACGAGATTTCAGAATCCTAAATACCAAGCGGTTGTGCCATCTCAGGTTTAATATCATTTAAATACATATTTTTTAAATTTTACTATTGTACAAGTTCTCAATCTTTCAAAGATTAGCTGGAAATTATACCTCCTCCCTCGGAATCGAAAACAAAATCTTAAAAAGGGAAGAAGCTGTTCTTGAACCTGGAGGTTACAATTCTCTGGCAGGGCGGCATAGTGCTGCAGTGGTAGAGTTGCTGCCTCACAACGCCAGAGACCCAGGTTCGATCTCAGGTGATGTCTGTACAGAGTTTGTACTTTCTCCCTGTGACTGTGTGGGTTTTCCCCAGGTGCTCAGTTTCCCCCCCCCCCCACACTCCAAAGATGTATAGGTTTGTAGGTTAATTTGCTTCGTGAAAAATGGTAAATTGTCCCCTGTAAATTGTGTGTAGGACAGCACTAGTGCATGGGGTAATCACTGGTCATTACGGAGTTGGTGTGCTGAAGTGCTTATTTCCTCGCTGTCTGTCTAAAGTCCTGTACTATCTTCCCGATGGCAGCAGTGAGATGAGAACATGGCCAGAGTGGTGTGGGACCCATGGCCAGGGTGTTGTGGGTCCTTGATATTAGTGGCCGTCTTGAAGCAGTGTTTCCTATAGATTCATTTCAGTGGTGAGTAGATCATTACCCATAATGGACAGGGCAATTTCTACAATTCTCTGTAACCTTCTTTGTTCCTGGGTGTCCAATTTACCAACCCAGGGCATGATGCAACCAGTCAGTATGCTCTCTACCATGCACCTGTAGACGTCCAGTGGAGAAGTTGGTGACATGCCGAATCTGAAAGCTCTGAGGCAGTAGAGAGGTTGGTGGGCTTTTTTTTAAATGTCCTGGGCATGGTACATTGGAATTGTGGTTGACACTGAGGAGCTTGACACTGAACCACCACCATCATGATGAAGACAGGTGCACAGTTTCTTGGCTTTCCCTTTCCTACACGACCTGATCTGCTCCATAAGGAAGGTTCCCGACCCAAAACGCTGTTTTTCCATATCCCTCCACAGATGCTGGCTGATCTGTTGAGTTTCTTCATCAGTCTTGTTTTGCTCAAGATTCCAGCATGTCAAAGTCAAATTTATTTTGTCTCGTCTCCACTGTAAACTTAACTACTAAGCACCAATTGTCCGCACATCTCGTTTAAAAAGAAAAGTTTGACAAATGAATTGGAAAGATGTGAGGTAATCAAACACACTAATGGATATTCACTACTGAATTTAATGCAGGTGCTGATTTGACTGCTGTCATCACTTGTGAATTGTGCAAGGAAAAGTTACAGCTGGACTTGGAAGATTTTGATATCCATGAATTGTATAGAACGCATGAACAGGTGTGTGAGCTTGTTTCTCACTTCTACAATATTGTGCAAATATTACACTGCCTGAGGCATTAAATTGTTTAATTTTTTCAATGAAACCATGAGACTGGCTGTTGCACTTTTTTCACTAGGGGTTTTTAAACAAATGTTTAAAACACTTTTATAAGGGTTTCTGTTGTCAAGCAATTGGGGGAACCAAATGTGTTTGTCCTGCACAAAGCTCTATTACAGTGTGTTCTGTGTTCATGTGTAGGAAGGAACTGCAGGTGCTAATTTATACCAAAGATAGATACAAAATGCTGGAGTAACTCAGCGGGTCAGGCAGCATCTCTGGAGAAAAGGAACATCTATTCCTTTTCTCCAAAGATGCTGCCTGACCCGCTGAGTTACTCCAGCATTTTGTGTCTGCTGTTTTCATCTTGGACTTTGGATAATTATTCAGTTATATTATATTTGACCAAACATTTACATTAGAAAATGGGATGCTAAGCCGAACGGTGCTGGAGGAATCCAGTGGGTCAGGCAGCATCTGTGAAGAGAATGTAGAAGCAGTGATTCGGGTCAACTGATCAGTCTGAAGAAGGATCCCTTCCTAAACGATGTCTGCCATTTCCCTCCACGACTACACAGTGGCTAGAATTGCTGCCTTACAGAGCCAGAGACCCGGTTTGATCCCGAATACGGGTACCGACTATGGATTTGCACAGTTCTCCCTGTGATCGTGTGGGTTGTCTCGGGGCTCTCCAGTTTCCTCCCACACTCCAAAGATGTACAGGGTTATAGGTTAATTGGCTTTGGTTAAAAATTGTCAAAGGTCCCTAGTCTTAGTGTTCGTGTAACAAAGTGATCGCTGGTTGGTGTGGACTCAGTGTGCCAAAGGGCCTGCTTCTATGCTGTACCTCTAAAGTAAAATAAAGTAAATACTATACTATAACGGCCACTATAACAACATTTAAAGGACATTTGGGCAGGTACATGGATAGGAAAGGTTCAGAGGGATATGGACCAAATGCAGGCAGGTAGGACTAGTGTAGATGGGGCATCTTGGTTAGATGGGCAAGTTGGACTGAAAGGTCTGTTACTATGCTCTATGATTCCAAGACTTTGCTGCAAACTCAAGTTTTAATGACTATTTGCTTTCATTAAAAAAAAAACTATTTTAGGCACAGCACGACATCAGTTCTGGTCTTTACCTTGTTCTTTTACTTCATCTCTGCGAGCAGAGGTTTTCCGACTTAATGGGTGATACAAGTGAGACAAGATCCCGACTTCGGGTAAGCATGAGCAATGGCTGATTATCAACATATCTGAATGAAGCAGCAATGCATTTGTTTTTAAACTTGGTGTTAAGCTTGCCACATCATGCATGTAAACAATGTTGCTATTATTTTGCAATTAGACGTGTAATCAGGGAATTTCAGCGTATTCTCATCGTGGATCACTAAACCTGCATAACCATCTGGAATGCTGAGAGAGCAACCAGCCTTTTTATAGAGGGGTTCATAAATGTGTTTATTTGACAGCTTTGTTGTACAACAATTACATTTTCATTACTGTGCAATTAATTGCACTAGTTCAAAGACTGAAGTAAAACAGTTACTGCATGGGATAACCAGCCCTTATTTGGTGTATGCTTGTTGAACTTTTTAATTAGGCACAGCAGAACAGTCGAAGATTACCTACCAACTGGATTGTATTGTGCTTTGGAATTTTCCCTCCATTGGTATGTAGGGGAAACATTGGTTTGTGGTTTTGACATTGTCCACTTTTTACTTTCAGTTCATCCACTTGGCAAGAACTCTTCAACAGCACATACAAGATCTTGAAAGTAGGTTTCTCGGATACCAATAAGGGCCCTAACTTGGCCTATCCAGTGCTTTTTGTTGCCCTTTATTAGAGTGTACTCTGATAATTATGAGCTATTAAAACTTCACGTTGGAATTCAAAACAAATTTCAGACTAAATGCTTGTAAACACATCTTAGATGAAGAGCATCTGTTCAACTGAACACATAACAGAGCTACATCTGATAGCATTTTAAGCTTGTTCTGTGCCAAAAAAATAATTCTTCATAAACTGTTCATTAAATCTCCCATCTTTTTGATGGTTCCCTGTATACTGAATGCGCTATTGAATGTCACTTTCAAAAGAACACGTTACAATATTACCAGAGACCACAGAAACACCGTCACATTATCATGTGATATTGCAGGGTACCAGAACCTCCGGTGTTGTTTAAGTTGGTTGTGCCTCAAGAATAGTTTTAACACGAGCAGTAAGGATGTAGTTTATGAAAGTTACTAAGTGTCATTCACATCTTTCCCATTCCCATCTATCGTACTTGACTTTGAACTAATTATATCCTAAATCCATTTTGTTTCTTCAACCATTTTTAATTCCAATATATTCTTCAGCTATTTAAAGCATCAAGATATCACTTGGTAACTAATGTCCACTAGCACCATCCCCATTTTCTTCCCCCACATTAAAAGATTATCAGTGCCACGCCGCACAGTGCATCATTTTTCACATCTTGTGCATAATTTATTTGCACCAGCCTCTCTCACCCTGTTTTAATGATGCCTTTAGTGGCTGCAACTTCAGGCTCCATACTCACTGCTCTTAAAATCAACTAGTGGACATTAGTTACCAAGTAATATCTTGATGCTTATCCAACCATCTGCTCATCAACCCTCCCTCCCCCTTATCTATATCCACCTATCACTTCTGTCCCATCTGTCTTCATTTGGCCCATATCCTCCAAAACAGGACCTGTTACCACGCCGTTTGACTCTGTGACTATAATAATAGATTGAACATGCTGCATTTTGTGTTTTTCTTCTCTTCCGTGTGATCCGTCTGGACTCACACCCATTTCTCCACTTCCCTCGCTCTTTTCACCTATATTCCTTCCTCCAGTTTCACAATTTGCACCACTTCTATCCTTATTTCATACTTTTTGTCTTTTTATCTCTGGTCTTTATTTAGTTTAATTTCGATATATAATGCAGAAATGGGTCCTCACTGAGTCCGTACCGACCAGCGATCACCGCGCATTAATGCTATCCTACACACACTCACTCGGGACAATTTATATTTATACCAATCCAATCTAACCTGAAGATTATCAGTGCCACACCACACATTGCATGATCTTTCACATCTTCTGCATCATATATTTGCACCAGCCTCTCATCCTTTTAAATATGCCTTTAGTGGCTGCAACTTCATGCTCCATATTCATTGTTCTTAAAATCAACTAGTGGACTATTAGTTACCAAGTAATATCTTGATGCTTATCCAACCATCTGCCCATCAACCCTCCCTCCCCCTTATCTATATCCACCTATCACTTCTGTCCCATCTGTCTTCATTTGGTCCATATCCTCCAAAACCTTTCCTATTCATGTACCTGTCCAAATATCTTTTAAACGTTGTGGTAGTTCTGCCTCGAAGACCTCCTTTGGCTGCTCATCCATATGCCACCCCCCCCCCCCCCCCCCCTTTGTGTAAAAAAAAAAAAGTTGCCCCATATGTTCTTTTTAAAACTTCACCCACCACATCCCTCACAACCTATATCCTCTGGTTCTTGATTCTCCAACTCTGGGTAAAAGACTGCATTTGTCCTATCTATTCCTCTAAGGAATAAAGTTCTAGCCTGCTCAACCTCCCCCTGTAGCTCGAGTCCTGGCACAAAAACATTGATAAGCCATGATTAAATGACCAAGTAGACTCGATGAGTCGAATGGCGTAATTCTGCTCCTATGACTTACGAACTTATGAATCTTATTTTCTCCCAGCTATAAAATCCAAATGTGGATCATTCTTGGAAGTGTATGCTTTCTGTGAATAATGTAGGCCAGTAAGTTGTTTAATTGATTCTAATAGGGATATTTACTGGTAAGTTAGATGTGATAGCAAACCAGATAAATGTTGTCCATTGCAACATGCCTGAAAGCCAGAAGTGGAAAAAGCAATGGATATTGTATGCATAATGACTAAGGAATTGTGAAACTGGGGGAGATGTGACTAATTTCAAACTACCTTCAGTGTTGAAGTTGTGTCATAGGGATGTTAATATATAATTGTGTACAATTATGGCAAATGATAAACCTGGTAACTATTTGCAAGCTTCTCAAAACAGTAAAAGGATTGTATATAGAAAAATGGTGTTTACAGGAGCAGGTGTATGGAGTTTCGAATCAAGATGTATTAAGTAACCTTTTTTGGGTGTTATTTAAAATTACAGTGCAATTGTATCATGTCATTTTGATATGGAACCATTGTTAGTTCCTACAAATTAGATATTCTGATATGAAGAGATGAGGATATTCAGCTTACTGGCTTCTAAAGATCAGTTTAACATTGCAAAGTCAAGAGCAGAATGTGAGATGAATACTTCATCCTACCAAAGAGATGCATCGTCAAGTTAAAGCTGAACTTTATTTGCCTCACCTATATTGTTTTCACCATACAAAAAAAAATCATCCACTTTGATGCAATTTTCAAACAGAATTGTCATAGCAAGGGTCTTTTTACATGCTCATTTTTTTGGGTAGCTTTTTATTTTGAAACCATTACTTGCACTACAACAGCAAGCTCAAATTCCAACACAAGAATTGGTATTATGATAATCCAGTTGAGAGAGAGAGAGAGGAAAGGGTTACTTTGAAACCTGGTGTTTTTTTATTGTTGCCGTGTTTTCCTGAGTTACCACCTAACTCATTGGAGACCCTTGGACTATCTTTAATCGGACTTTACTAGACTTTATCTTGCGTTAAATGTTATTCCTTTTATCCTGTATCTACACTGTGGATGGCTTGAGTGTAATCATGTGTAGTCTTTCCGCTGTCTGGATAGCACGCAACAAAAAGCTTTTTACTGTACCTCGGTAAACATGACAAACTAAACTAAACTGCATGTCCATGTGCCTGTCTATAAGCCTCTTCAATGCCACCATTGTGTAATACCTGTTCAATACCTGTTTCTATTTCCCCACATCACATGTTATTTCTTCAAAGTACTCCAATGATTTATTTTTCGCAAACCAATTTTGACTTTACCTAGATTACCTCAAATTTTCCTATAACAATTTTAACTGGGCTATGGATTTTTAACAGTACTCTCGGGGCTAAATCTGGGCCAGCCAGGGACTGATGGCCATTGCTGATCAAAGACTAGGAGTCAGCATTACCTGGATCGCAGGTGTTGGAAGTAAATATGGTGGCCTGCTCACAGAGGGGTAAAAGAAACAGTATAATTTAAGTAACTGGGAACAGAGACCAGGAAATGCATGTATTTGTATCTTTTTCAAAACGATAGGAAATGTTGTTAAGCCTTCAAAACCCATGATTTAGTTTAGTTTATTGTCACATATACTGAGGTACAGTGACAAACCTTTTTGTTGCGGACATCCAGTCAGTGGAAAGACAATACATGATTGCAATCAAGTTGTCCATAGTGGTACAGAGTGAAAGGAATAACATTTATTACCAGATAAAGTCCAGTTAGTAAGATAGTCTGATGGTCTTCAATGAGGCAGATGGTAGCTCACTGCCGCTCTCTTGTTGGTGGAAAAATGATTCAGTCGCCTGATAATAGCTGGGAAGAAACTGTCCCTGAATCGGGAGGCATGTGTTTCACACCTGTACCTTTTGCCTGATGGAAGAGGGGAGAAGAGGGAGTGATAGTCATCCTTGATTATGCTGGTGGCCTTAAGGCAGCGTGAAGTATATATGGAGTCACTGGAAGAGAAGTTAGTTTGTGTAATGGCCTGGGCTACGTCCACAACTCTGCAATTTCTCGCGGTCTTGGAAGGAGCTGTTCCAAAACCATGCTGCGATGCATCCCAATAAATTGCTTTCTATGGCGTATCTGGACCATTCTTTGGAAAGTGAACCAAAATGTCACACACGTGACCAGATGTCATCACATAAACATTAAACATTTCTTGTAAGAGATTAATCTTATTCATTATTATTTTCCTACTTACAGAACTATAACGCATATAAAGATATGAACATTCTAGCTTTTTTTAATTCACAGCGTTTGTAAAATAAAACTAATGAGTTATGAAAAAATGCTTCCGTGTGACGTCACACACAAGACCAGTCATATTTAACCTCTGACCCTAAACGAACATTGTCAGTGCAACATTAAAATTTCATTTGATAAACTTTGAAAAAAATATGAATCATATATACAGTACAAAGCAATAGACCTGTAATGCTTTCAGAATTACAAGAGATGTATTCCACAATTGTTCATATTTTTGGTCACATGCGTGACTAAGAATGGGCCATCTGTAGTTGAGATCCTTAAGAAATAGTTTTTTCTTTGTTTGAATATCATTCCCAGTTAACGGCAACTTATTTCATAATGGTGATGAAGCTTTTGAGGGATGGAGATTTCCAAGATTGCAAGTAATTAAAGGAGGTGGCACAGTGACGTAAGGGGGGTGGCCAGCGGTAGAGTTGCTGCCTCAGCGCCAGAGACCAGTGTTCAACCCTGACCCAGGGTGTTGCCTGGGTGGAATTTGCTCTTCTCCCTGTTACTGCGTTTGTTTCCTCCGGGTGTTCCGGTTTCCTCCCACATCCCAACGATGTCTGGTTTGTCGGTTAATTGGCCTCTAAAATTGCTCCAAGTGTGTAGAGAGTGGATGTGAAAGTGGGATGACACAGAATTAGTGTGAATGGCTGATTGATGGTCAGCGTGGACTAGATGGGCTGAACAGCCTGTTTCCTCACTGTATCTAAGAAGCACAAAATGCTGGAGTAATTCAGCGGGACAGGCAGCATCTCTGGAGAGAAGGAATGGGTGACGTTTCAAAAGAAGGATCTCGACCCGAAACTTCGCCCATTCCTTCTCTCCAGAGATGCTGCCTGTCCCGCTGGGTTACTCCAGCATTTTGTGTCTGTCTTCGGTTTCAACCAGCATCTGCAGCTCCTTCCTCACTGTATCTTTTCAATCAAATCAATCAGTTGCACGATAAATCTAAGATTATTCTTGGAGCAGAAAGTTGAAAGATTTTTTATTCACAATGCATGCTTTGAGAGGAAATTAACAAAAGCTGTTTCCAGTGGCTGACTGGTCAGAAACCAAATTTGAGATAATTGGCATAATATACTGCTTCAAACCATGGGTAGAATTTGTTTTAATAATGTAAGAATTTCAGGACCAACTTTGTCGAAGTCCATGGTAAGTTTCAAGTACGTTTAACTCATTGGCTAATCTTTGATGCTATATAAAATAGTTGTGTATTTGATCTTATTTCATAGGTCCAGGTAGCATCCTCAAAATTTCTCAATTTTCCAAACAATAAATTCCCTATTAACAGTTTAAGATGGCCACTGAAATATACTTTAAGTTCACGAGAAATTGTTTCTGCATTTGTCTGTCTACCTAAATTAACCAAAATTCATTTATTCCACAGCTACGGATGACGATTCTGAAGATGAACAAGATAGATTTGAAAATGCAACACCAAGAGGTTCTACTTGACTTGTGTGATGGGCTTTCCCAGTGCAAGTCTTTATATAAAGGCAAAGCATTATATTCACTTTTCACTTTTGCTAGAAGTTGCTAATGTCCCATGAAATAGATGCTGAAAATTTGGGTGAAGTTTTTCAATTTTGTGACTACACTAGAGATGAAAAGCTTTACAATTTGAGTGTTTCAAGTAAAGCTTTTTTATTTGTAGTAATTATGAATGAAAGAGAAAAAGTCAATGTAATTCTGTCACTGTCCAGGAGTTAATGTGGGCAGCTGACATTGTGCTCAACTGCCTTCTTTTCGCTAATTAAAATTTTTAACTTCAAATATCAAGCTTCGAATTGGAAATGCAAAAGCCACCAGTTGGAAAATGTTGGAAATGTCTACATTCAAAGGCAATTTGCTGCAAGTTTGGATGAATACTTGGCAGAAAACTATCTGATTATTTTAAAGTGCAGCATTATCCTACTTAAGGTGACTATATGTTGGAACTATGTATTTGGTAATGATTAATCAAATAAAGTGTACTACTTGAGAGAAGGCAAAACTGTCTTCTAGCAAATCATAGATGGAAACTTTTCTTAATTGCAGTGTTTTCATAAAATTAAAGTACTACACTGAATTAAGCTTTATAACTGTTTGAATAAATGTGAAATATTAAACTTTGAGGCTTCTCTAACGGTTTTCCAGTTTTGGAATCTCATTTACACCATCTCCATAACATGGAGGCAAGCATTCTATACAGGTTTTGACTCCAAAGAATTGCTGACTACCTGAATAGTGGATTTGAGATACAGAGTTAGCCATGACAATGGGAAATCAGGTTTCGGATAGAATTAAAATAGACTTAAAATCACAACGATCATTATGATTGAACGTGATTGCAGGTTCCATCTGTGTTATGGCCAGTGCATTATGAAAATTCTCAATTCATTATCCAGAATTGAGATGGGGTATAAAATGTGTGCTCGCCATCTTGTGGGTGGGATAGGGGTATAAACACTTCATACTCTCGTTTCTTGACATGTGTTCAGACGAGGCAGCTTTGTGTTGCAGAAAATCACAACACAGCCTGTTTTCTAGGAATACACACCCCCTCCTGAATAATGTAGGGGATGCCCATATAGTTTACTGTTGATTATATCTGAAACCAGTTTCTTCAATCTAAAACAAAACAAACTAATGTCTGAGACCTTTGGAAATCTATTGATGATATCTACCAAGTAATAATGCATATTTATACAAATTTTCTGATCTGTCGGACAGGTGTTTGGGGGTAAATACAACATTTCCATTTACGCTACAAACACACCACCAGAAAATGTCCTGCCATGGCTATCAAGAGAAATACAGTGCCCTCCATAATGTTTGGGACAAAGACCCTATTATTTATTTGCCTCTGTACTCCACAATTTGAGATTTGTAATAGAAAACATCACATGTGGTTAAAGTGCACATTGTCAGATTTTATTAAAGGGTACTTTTATACATTTTGGTTTCACCATGTAGAAATGACAGCTGTGTTTATACATTGTTCTCATTATTAAATGGAAGAAATTTGGAACCACCAGGACACTTCATATAACTGGCCGCCCGACCAAACTGAGCAATCGGGGGAGAACGGCTTTGGTCAGGGAGGTGACCAAAAATCCGATGGTCACTCTGACAGAGCTTCAGAGTTCCTCTGTGGAGATAGGAGAACCTTCCAGAAGGAGAACTATATCTGCAACACTCCACCAATCAGGCCTTTATGGTAGAGTGGTCAGACGGAAGCCACTCCCCAGTAAAAGGCACATGACAACCCGCTTGGAGTTTACCAAAAGACATGAGAAACAAGATTCTCTGGTATGATGAAATCAAGTTTGAACTCTTTGGCCTGAATCCCAAGTGTCACGTCTGTAGGAAACCAGGCACCACCCATCACCTAGCCAATACCATACCTACGGTGAAGCATGGTGGTGGCAACATCATGCTGTGGCGATGTTTTTCAGCGGCAGGAACTGGGAGACTCGTCAGGATCGAGGGAAAGATGAACGGAGCAAAGTACCGAGGGATCCTTGCTCCAGAGCGTTCTGGACCTCAGACTGGGGCAGAGGTTCACTATCCAACAGGACAACAACCATAAGCACACAGCCACGACAATGCAGGAGTGGCTTCGTGACAAGTCTGTGAATGTCCTTGAGTGGCCCAGCCAGAGCCCGGATTTGAACCCGATCGAACATCTCTGAAGGGACCTGAAAATAGCTGTGCATTTAGCTGTGAAAATAGCTCCCCATCCAACCTGACAGAGCTTGAGAGGATCTGCAGAGAAGAATGGGAGAAATTACCCAAATACAGGTGTGCCAAGCCTGTAGCGTCATACCCAAGAAGACTTGAGGCTGTAATCGCTGCCAGAGGTGCCTCAACAAAGTACTGAGTAAAGGGGCTGAATACTTATGTAAATGTGATATTTCAGTTATTTCTTTTTAATTACTTTACAAAAATTTCGTAACACCTGTTTTCGCTTTTTTGTTCTGGAGTATTGTGTGCAGATTGATGATTTAAAAAAAAATAATTTCATCCATTTTAAGATAAGGCTGTAATGTAACAAAATGTGGAAAAAGTGAAGGGGCCTGAATACTTTCTGAATGCACTGTATATCAGAGTGATGGCAAGAGCAAAGTATGGAGGAGAGAAGGACCTACTAAAGATCCAAAGCATACCACCACATCTGTGAAACACGGTGATAGGGGTGTTATGGACTCGGCATGTATGGCTGCTGAAGGTACTGGCTCACTTATCTTCATTGATGATACAACTGATGGTAGTAGCATTATGAATTCTGAAGTGTGTAGACACATCCTATCTGCTCAAGTTCAAACAAATGCCTCAAAACTCATTGGCTGGCGGTTCATTCTACAGCAAAACAATGATCCCAAACATACTGCTTAAGCATCAAAGGTGTTTTTCAAAGCTAAAAAATTGTAATTTCTTGAGTGGCCAAGTCAATCACCCGATCTGAACCCAATTGAGCATGCTTTTTATATGCTGAAGAGAAAACTGAAGGGGACTAGCCCCCCAAAACAAGCATAAACTAAAGATGGCTACAATACAGGCCTGGCAGAGCATCACCAGAGAAGGCACCCAGCAACTGGTGATGTCCATGAATCGCAGCGGATATTAGCCATCCCTCAAATTCACAGGCAGTCCAGATCTTCCTTAAATGAATCCACTGCATTACCTTACCAACTGAAAATTGAAACTATTCAATCATTCTGCAATGTTAATTACTAATTCTAGTAGCTGCTTGTCAATTAAGCTGATCTATAATCCGTTTTCCCCCGTCATTTTTCAGTAGTGAAGTTACATTTAATTTTGCTCTAAAGGGATGGTTTTCAAAATACAAGCCTTGCAGTTGTCTAGATGGAGCAACATAGCTGGTAGAGCTGTTGCCTCAGCACCAGAGATTCGGGTTTGATCCTGATCTCTGGCGTTGTCTGGGTGGAGTTTGCACGTTCTCCCTGTAATAATGTGGGTTTCCTCCGGGTGCACCGGCTTTCTCCCGCATCCAAAAACGTGCAAGTTTGTTGGTTAATCGGCCTCTCTAAATTGCCCCTAATGTGTATGGAGTGCATGAAAAAGTAGGATAACAAAGAGCTTGTGTGAACGGGTGATCGATGATCAGCGTGGACTCGGTGGGCCGAAGAGCTTGTTTCCATGCTGTATCTCTCAACATAACCTAAAGGGGCTGTCCCACTTGGGCGACCTAATCCGCGAGTTCTGGCGAGTTTGTCCTCGACTCATACTCGCAGCATGGTCGGCACAAGGTCCTAGAAGGTCTTTGTAACTCTCCTTCATGCTCAAGAGTAGTCCCCGTGTACTCGAGGCCTCAGCTACGTCGCGGCGTATTTTTCAACATGTTGAAAAATGCCTGTGAGTAAAAAAAGGTCGCCATGGAAAAAATCGATACTTTTTTTACTCGTAGGTTTAGTCGTAGTAGGTCGGCATGTTAGTCGTAGGTAATCGAGGGTAATCGTAGGTAGTCGAAGATAGTCATAGATAGTCTTCTTCATAGTCGAAGGGAGGTCGTCTACATAGTCGAAGGAGGTTTTCAACATGGCATTTTTTCAAACGCTCCTAAACTCTTCTAAACTCGCCAATTAGGTCGCCCAAGTGGGACAGCCCCTTAAGTGTAATAACATCTTGTGTTATTGGAACGGAATTCATGTTTCTGAGCTGTCTCTCAGTAGTTCACTACTGCCTTTACTATGCTATTTTGTATTTTATTTTATTTTTGTGCTTAATTGTGCTCTCTTTAAATCACCTATCACTAATCGGGGTAGAGAAGTTTCCACGAGACAGTGTAAGTCAATCTCCCGTCAGGCAGAAGATATGAAAGCTTGAAAGTAATTATCACCATATTCTTCTCCACTGTTACCTGGAGTGGACCTCTCATATTCTAAAGATAAATTCTCAATCTTCCAGTCTATCTTGTTGCGGCCAATGCACTTTTATTATGTGCATTTTCGCTGCAGCTGTAACACTATATTCCCCACGTTTATTTTCTCTTTTGCTTTACCTGATATACTCGTGTATGGTATGTTTTGCACAGATAGCGTGCAAAACACTGTATCTTGGTACAATGGGTTTGATAAGACCATATGCAAAGGAATTCTGATTGTAAATCTTTAGTTTCAAGATTAAAAGATGGCCAGTGAGGAACACATTCCATACTGTAATCCATTCACGGGAATGATTGCTAAACTATAAGATGATGGATAATGCTCAAAGTTATTTTTTACACTTGAGGAATACTGATTTCAAGCATAACTAGGTCAGGTACCGAGTAAAACAGCCTCAACGATGACTGAGCAATGTGTCTTAGCTCATTTCCATGAAGACTCTGTGAGATTTTTTAATTAGCACCATTTTATACAGTGAGCCTTCACCTGTTATTAATTGTGCTGAGATTGTCAACATCTTTTCATGTTTCATATTTTATAATGAGCCAATGCAAGAGACTTCAAACGTATTAAATGGGATTGCATTTCAATGCACATCCCAAGATTTCAAATAAAAGTATGTCACCTAAACATCAAAAGGTTTAAATATCTAATTACTATTTAAGGCTTTCCGAAAACATATTGAAATGATAAATCTGACCTTGGAATAAATATTTCAAAAAGAGATTTTATAGATTAGCTATAAAATTATTGAGTTATAGCAAATTGGGGTTTAGCTATAACGAGAGATTGGAAAAACTTGGAATGTTTTCTTTGGTGCATTGGAGGTTGAGGGGGGATCTGATGGAAGTATTTAAAATTGTGAGAGGCATAGATAGGATAGACAGTCAGAACCTTTTCCCTCGGGTGGAAATGTCAATGACTAGAGAGCATAGCTTTAAGGTGAAGGGGGCAAAGTTTAAAGAGGTTCTGCGGAGCAAGTTTATTATACAGCATGGTGGGTGTCTTGAGCACACTGCCGGGGTAGTGGTGGAAACATATATGATAGTGACTTTTAGATAGGCACATGGATATGCAAGGAATGAGGGGATATGGATCACTTGCAGTCAGAGGAGATTAGTTCAGCTTGACATCATGTTTAGCACAGACATATTTCCAATACTGTACTTATCTATGTTCGAGAGGAAAGGAAACTCATAATCAAAAGGATTCATTCAGCAAACATGGCTAATGGAACTCAGGGTACATTTGTTCATAATCTATAAGACATTGGAAATAACATATGTCCCTGTTTCTCTTTGTAAAATCTTGTCAATTTTCTTTGTGTTATCATTTTCCATTACAGATTCTTTGTTTTTCTCCACATCTTGCCTTCGACGTGGACAATATGGTACATCGGAATGCGAACACCAACAACTGCAGGCTGTACTCAGGCTAAGGTTTGTCCTTAATGGATCCCTTCCCATCATCTCCTCAATAGATTTTTCCTCCCATTATCCCTGAATTCAATTGCAGAATCTACATCTCCACTTAATTTTATCCTATTAATGTCTCAGTTTAGTTTAGACATACAATATGGAAATAGGCCCTTCGGCCCACACTGACCATCCATCACCCGCTCAGTCTAGTTCTATGTTATCCCACTTTCTCATTTACTCCCTACGCACAAGGAACAATTCGCAGAGGCCAATTAACCTGCACACCCATGCATCTTTGGAATGTGCAAGGAAATTAGAGCACCAGGAGGAAACCCAAGCAGTCACAGGGAGAACGTGCAAACTCCACCTGGACTGCACCCGAGGTCAGGACCAAACCCTGGTCTGTGGTGCTTAGAGGCAGCAGCGCTGAATCTCATTATTTTTACCTTGAAATACTCGCATTCACCTCAGCCTTTAGTCCTGTTCGTATAACTTTCCATTGTCATGAGAACCCATTTGTATTCCATTTGTGACTATGAATTTAACGCCTGATGGTTATATAATTTTACCATCCCACAGATCATGTCTGACCTGATGACCCGCATTTTGGAATTTGTAAAGCAGCAACTCTACCACTCTGCCACTGTGCCTTCCTACTGTGAGCCACACTGTTTCTATGTGGGATACGTGGAAAGTTGTGTTCTGGACCTACTTCTGTCTCCGTCTTCACTTATAGACAATAGGTGCAGGAGTAGGCCATTCGGCCCTTTGAGCCAGCACTGCCATTCACTGTGATCATGGCTGATCATCCAAACTCAGTACCTCGTTCCTGCCTTTTTCCCATCCGCTGACTCCGCTATCTTTAAGAGCTCTATCCAACTCTCTTGAAAGCATACAGAGAATTGGCCTCCACTGTCTTCTGAGGCAGAGAATTCCACAGATTCACAACCCTCTGTGTGAAAAAGTTTTCCCTCATCTCTGTTCTAAATGGCATACCCCTTATTCTTAAACTGTAGCCTCTGGTTCTGGACTCCCCCAACATCGGGAACATGTTTCCTGAGTTTAGCGTGTCCAAACATTTAATAATCTTATATGTATCCATAAGATAGCCTCTCATCCTAAATTGCAGAGTATACAAGCCCAGCCGCTCCATTCTATCAACATATGACAGTCCCGCCATCCCGGGAATTAACCTCGTGAACCTACGCTGCACTCCCTCAATAGCAAGAATGTCCTTCCTCATATTTGGAGACCAAAACTGCACACAATGCTCCAGGTGTGGTCTCACTAGGGTCTGTACAACTGCAGAAGGGCCCCTTTGCTCCTATACTCAACTCCTCTTGTTATCAAGGCCAACTTTCTTCACTACCTGCTGTACCTGCATGCCTACTTTCAGTGACTGATGAGTAAAGACCCCCAGATTGTGTTGTACTTCCACTTTTCCCGATTTGACACCATTCAGATAAAAATCTGCCTTCCTGTTTTTGCCACAAAAGTGAATAACCTCACATTTATCCACATTAAACTGCATCTGCCATGCATCTGCCCACTTACCCAACCTGTCCAAGTCACCCTGCATCCTCATTGTATCCTCCTGCAGTTCACACTGCCACCCAGCTTTGTGTCATCTGCAAATTTGCTAATGTTACTTTTAATCCCATCATCTAAATCATTAATGTATATTGTAAATAGCTGCGGTCCCAGCACCGAGCCTTGCTGTACCCCACTAGTCGCTGCCTGCCGTTAATCCCTACTCTTTGTTTCCTGTCTGCCAACCAATTTTCTATCCATGTCAATATCCTACCCCCAATATGATGTGCTCTAATTTTGCCCACTAATCTCCCATGTGGGACCTTATCAAATGCTTTCTGAAAGTCCAGGTACACTACATCCACTGGTTCCCCCTTGTCCATTTTCCTAGTTACATCCTCAAAATATTCCAGAAGATTAGTCAAACATGGTTTCCCCTTCGTAAATCCATGCTGATTCAGACCGATCCTGTTACTGCTATCCAAATGTGCCGCCATTTCATATTTTATAATTGACTCCGGCATCTTCCCCTCCACCCACGTCAGGTTAACTGGTCTATAATTCCCTGCTTTCTCTCTCCCGCCTTCCTTAAAAAGTGGGATAACATTAGCTACCCTCCAATCCACAGGAATTGATCCTGAATCTATAGAACATTGGAAAATGATCACCAATGCGTCCAGGATTTCTAGAGTCACTTCCTTAAGTACCCTGGGAT
Organism: Amblyraja radiata; assembly: GCF_010909765.2. Taxonomy (NCBI): domain Eukaryota; kingdom Metazoa; phylum Chordata; class Chondrichthyes; order Rajiformes; family Rajidae; genus Amblyraja; species Amblyraja radiata. The sequence continues at coordinate 34,326,846 of NC_045962.1, read as the reverse complement.
GCAAACCATCAGGCCCTGGGAGTTTATCAGCCTTCAGTCCCCCCAACACCATTTCCTGTCTAATGTGAATTTCCTTCAGTTCCTCCATCACCCTAGATCCTCTGGCCACTAGTACATAAGGGAGATTGTTTGTGTCTTCCTTAGTGAAGACGGATCCAAAGTACCTGTTCAACTCGTCTGCCATTTCCTTGTTCCCCATAATAAATTCACCTGTTTCAGTCTTCAAGGGTCCAACTTTGGTCTTAACTAATGTTTTCCTCTTTACTTACCTAAAGAAGCTTTTACTATCCTCCTTTATATTATTGGCTAGCTTACCTTCGTACCTCATCTTTTCTCCCTGTATTGCCTTATTAGTTATCTTCTGTTGCTCTTTAAAAGTTCCCAGATCCTCTGGCTTCCCGCTCATCTTTGCTATGTTATACTTCTCTTTTATTTTTATACCGTCCCTGACTTCCCTTGTCAGCCACGGTCGCCTCTTACTCCCCTTGGAATCTTTCTACCTCTTTGGAATGAACTGATCCTGCACCTTCTGTATTATTCCCAGAAATACCTGCCATTGGTGTTCCACTGTCATCCCTGCTAGGGTATCTTTCCAGTCAACTTTGGACAGCTCCTCCCTCATGGCTCCTTCTGGGATAATAATCCATAGTCCCCTTTGTTCAACTGTAATACTGATGCTTCCGATTTTCCCATCTCCCTCTTAAATTGTAGATTAAAATTTATCCTCGAGTTCCCTTATCAAATCCGATTCATTACATAACACTAAATCCAGATTTGCCTTCTCCCTGGTAGGCTCCAGTACAAGCTGCTCTGAGAATCCATCACGGAGGTACTCCACAAACTCCCTTTCTTGGGGTCCAGTATCAACCTGATTTTTCCAGTCTACCTGCATGTTGAAATCTCCCATAACCAACCGTAGCATTACCTTTACGACATGCCAATTTTAACTCTTGATTCAACTTGCACCCAATATCCAGACTACTGTTTGGGTGCCTACAGATAACTCCCGTTAGGGTCCTTTTATGGGGTGGAAGATTGCAACCTTCACGTGTTTCGACTAAAGCAATCAACCTGGCGTGCACAATCAAATAAGATCAAATAGATCAAGTTGTCCTACAACTTTAGGCTGTGCACGCCATACGCAAGAAGAAGAAGAAGGGTCTTTTTACCCTTACAATTCCTCAGTTCTATCCATACTGACTCCAAATCTTTTGATTCTATGTCACTCCTCGCAAGGGACTGAATTTCATTCCTCACCAACAGAGCTACCCCACCCCCTCTGCCACCTGTCTGTCTTTTTAATAGGATGTATACCCTTGGATATTCAGTTCCCAGCCCTGGTCCTCTTGCCATGTCTCTGTACTTCTTTCCTGATATGTTGTACACACTTTTTCCCCAAACCCAGAATTGGAAATATTTTATCACCCCACCCTTCAGCTTCACATACTCCAACACTTCTACATGTACAACCTACCGTCCCGTCTGTGGTGAAGATATTAACTTCCTTTTCAGTGCTTCTGGTGGCTTTATTTTCTTCATTCTGTTAACTATTCCATTTCTGCTCTCGCCATTTCCTTCCTTTGCAGAACCCCTTGTCCTCAACCTACACCTGACTAGTCTCCCCCATCAGACCACTTTATGGCAACGTGCATGATACGGTTGCTACAAAAAACTGCTCCCCTTACAACAGTCTTCTTCTGTCGTACGTCTTTTAGATCTGCAGCTACGTTGAGGCGAGCCAGGCCAACGTGTCACCGTCCAGGTCAATCAGACCTTGTACAACAATCTGAGGGGACTTTGCCCCTTTTAATTTATTGCTGCAAATTGTGGGCATATGTTTCTCTCATCTACAAATAATAATTTGTAAAAAAAAGGTCACAAAGTGCTGGAGTGACGCAACGGGTCATGTAGCATCTCTGGAGATCATGGATAGGAAATGTTTACTCCAGCACTTTGTATCTATTTTTTGTAAACAAGCATCTGCAATTCCTTGTGTCGAATAATCGTTTGGACTTGGCCTTTTAAAATTCCAATTCACCAAAGAAATTGACTGATGCTTGTTTTCATTTAAAGAAAGATACTAAATGAATCCAAGGATATGTGAATTGCATGGAAAATGTATTTGAGATAGGACGTCAATGTCGGAAGATTGTATGACTTGGTTCTTTTTGTTTTGCAATGATTTTATTGTGAATTCTTTTTGCCGCCCAGTTAATAGATCATCTGAAGTTTACAGTCGTCAAGTCAACTTACATAATAGGTTTATAATCAGAACATTTTCTGCTGAGTAAAAGTCAAGGAGAAAGAAATTCCAACAGTACTGTTCACCATTGCTATAGGAAGGATGTCAATAGGCTGGAAAGAGTGCAGAGAAGATTTACGAGGATGACGCCAGGACTCAAAATCCTAAGCTACAACATAGAAACATAGAAAATAGGTGCAGGAGTAGGCCATTCGGCCCTTCGAGCCTGCACCGCCATTCAATATGATCATGGCTGATCATCCAACTCAGTATCCCGCACCTGCCTTCTCTCCATACCCCCTGATCCCTTTAACCACAAGGGCCACATCTAACTCCCTCTTAAATATAGCCAATGAACTGGCCTCAACTACCTTCTGTGGCAGAGAGTTCCAGAGATTCACCACTCTGTGTGAAAAATGTTTTTCTCATCTCGGTCCGAAAGGATTTCCCCTTTATCCTTAAGCTGTGACCCCTTGTCCTGGACTTCCCCAACATCAGGAACAATCTTCCTGCATCTAGCCTGTCCAACCCCTTAAAAATGTTGTAAGTTTATAGGGAGAGGTTGGGCAGGCTAGGACTTCTAGGATCTTATAGAGGTGTATAAAATCATGAGGGTAATAGATAGAGTGAATGTATAGAGTTGTTTTAACCAAGGGTAGGAGAATCAAGGTTTAAGGACATAGGTTTAAGGTGAAAGGGACATGTTTGCTCAACTGCAGACCACAAAGTGCTGGAGGAACTCATCAGCCCAAGCAGCATCTGCGAGGGAACATACAGACGATGTTAAGGAAAGGGTTCCGGCCCAAAAAGTAATCTGTCCACTTCCCTCCACGGGAGTTCCTCCAACACCTTGTGTTTTACTCAAGGTTCTAGCACTCTAGTTTCTTGTGTCTATATTTGTGTTCAGAAGATTTGCGACACATTGGATCCATCTGATCCGGTGGGCTTTGATCTACCAGTGGAAGATGACACCTGGGGACTTGGTCCAAGAAAGAACAATGGCAAGCTATGTAGGAAGAAACTGCAGATACTGGTTTATACCAAAGATAGACACAAAATGCAGGAGGGACTCAGTGGGTCAGACAGCAACTCTGGGGAAAAGGAGTAGGTGATGTTTGAGGTCGGAAATAGACACAAAATGCTGGAGTAACTCAGAGTGGGTAAGGCAAGAAGGGTTGCGACCTGAAATGTCACCTATTCCTTCTCCAGAAATGCTGCCTGACCCACTGAGTTACTCCAGCATTTTATGTCTATTTAATGGCAAGCAATGGTTGGGCAGCATTGTAATTCACAGCAGTGTTGCTTGCTCAGCAACTTTATCATATTGCTGATTTAAAGTAGACTGAAAGGGAGAATAAAATCAAATAAATTTGATTCACCGTTCAATACTCACTCTAAGAATTCCTTGTGATTTTTTTCCCCATAGGTTGCTCAGAGCTGAGTCCACAAGATTATGTTTTTAAATTCCTATGGATTCTCGGAGAAATGAGGATTGACAACTAAATCGTATTACATATTATGTTTCATCATTCAAGTTGAAATACTTACAGTTTGTAGTCTACAAGATACTGTTGACACATTTAATGAATTTCACTGAACTGGATGCCCCATATAAGATTTAATAGAAATTTGGAAAAAGTACCTATGTAAACATATGGTGTCTAATTTTAACTCTGATCAGAGGTGGCACTAAATGTTTTTTTTATATCCTAGTCACACCCAGCTAAAGCTGCAGAGATACACATAAGTGTCAAACAAGTGGACTTATTTAATACAACATTAAAGTATTACATAATATGTATTACTAGTTTTGATAGAGGGCTGAGCCAAAATGGATTTATGAGAGAAAAATAGTTTGACTAATCCAGTGGGGTTATTTAAGGCTGTGACTAGTACAATAGATAAGGAGGAACCAGTGGATAACATAGAAACATAAAAAATAGGTGCAGGAGTAGGCCATTCGGCCCTTCGAGCCTGCACCACCATTCAATATGATCATGGCTGATCATCCAACTCAGTATCCTGTACCTGCCTTCTCTCCACACCCCCTGATCCCTTTAACCACAAGGGCCACATCTAACTCCTTCTTAAATATAGCCAATGAACTGGCCTCAACTACCTTCTGTGGCAGAGAGTTCCAGAGATAAGTTGCATTAGACTTTAATAAGATCCTACACAGATGATTGATCGCCAAGTTTGGAACACGTAGAATTGGGGATTACATATTAACGTGGATTGAAAACGGGTTATCAAATTGAAAGCAAAGGGTGGGGATAAACAGTTGTTTCTCAGGTTGGCTGGCTATGGCAAATGGGGTAATCTAAGAGTTAGTGCTTGTGCCCAGACGTTTAACTCTCCATGTCAATGATTTAGCTAAGGGAAGCAAATTCAGATTGTGAAGTTTGCTGAGGATACTCGACCAGGACAGGATGTGGGATAAAAATGCGTTGCCTGCTATATAACGCAGACAACACTGTAATTACATGTGTTCCGCAGCCCGAGTGGGGAGGGGAGGAGACTCAGGCACCTGGCATAATTCCAGGAGCCTGACTCTGGTTAACCCTTTCAGTGAACAGCTCACTATTAACAAAGCTAAAACCAATTATAAATAGTTAATAGATAAAGAGTGAGGAATATATGTAATTGAATATATGATTAGATTTGATAAGTCGGAATGAAACATATATATATACTGCAACTGGGTGAAATAGAACTGATTTGGAAATGGTACCGACCCCCTAGGTTTAGGGTAATAAAGGCAGCGGGGCTAACCTCATAATATCTACGCCGGAAGCTGTATCGATGTCGAATCCCACAGACGAGTGGGACACGCACTACGGTGTCGAAAACTCAGACACTGTAAAATTACTTGATCTATTTTTTTTTTTTATCACAATAGGTCACATCTATGTGGTTTTTTTTCAAGGACAATCGCAGAGGGGAACTACCAAAGAAGTCTATAATATAAGCGCCCCCCAAATAACCAGAGTCCTGAGGTATGGATGCACCGCAATAAATAAGGTCATTAAAATTGGTAAAAATGCATGACGACAATCAAAAGAAAATGGGAGGAATCACACTATGTAGTTGGAATATAAGGGGTATTAATGAACCTATTAAAAGGGGCAAGATACTAGCTCAGTTGAAATCATACAACACGGACATTTCGTTTCTACAAGAAACGCATCTTAAACATCAAGATCAGACGAGACTGAGGGCGAACTGGATAGGCCAAACATTTCACTCTTCATTCACTTCCAAATCTAGAGGTACTGCAATCATTATTCGTAAAGAAATTCAATTTAAATCAAAGAATATTATATCAGATAAGGAAGGGAGATACCTTATAGTATCAGGAGAGATCAATACTACGCCAATTACGTTGGTAAACATATATGCGCCCAATTTTGATAACCCTCAATTTTTCAACAAAATTCTGAATATAATTGCAGAATTTAATTATCAAAATGTTATAATTGGAGGAGACTTTAACTGTGTTTTAGACCTTTATCTAGATAAATCGATGCAAAAACAAAAAGGTAATATGAAATCTAAAACCAGTGAACTCTTACATACATATATGAAAAACACAAATATAGCAGACGTTTGGAGGATTGCAAACCCGACGGGAAGGGATTATTCGTTTTATTCAACGGTACACAAAACATACTCACGTATAGACTATTTCCTAGTGGATACAAAATTAATTCCGCATACTATGAACCCTAAATACCACATTAATGCGATCTCAGACCACTCTCCGTTAACTTTTGTTTTAAAATTAAAAGGAATGTCTATGAATAAATCGTTCTGGAGGTTTAACTCGCAAATTTTAAAAGACCCACAAGGGAGTATATATCTAAAAAAACAGATGGACCTATTTTTTGAGATAAATGATACACCAGATATATCCCCCACGCTATTATGGGAATCCTTCAAAGCATTTATTAGAGGAGTCATTATTTCATTTCAAGCTTTTCAAAATAAAAAGAATAAGAATGAACAAAGACATTTAGAAGAACAAATAAAACAATTAGATACAGATAATGCTAAAGATCCAACTATGGATAAACATAATAAAATTCTACTATTGAAATTCAAGCTAAATAAATTATTGTCAGAGAAAGTTATAAGACTATTTCAAATTACAAAACAAGAACACTTCGAATTCGGGGACAAACCCCACAAACTTCTAGCACGCCAATTGAAAAAACGGGAAAAAGAGAATGCAATACTAAAGATTAAATCAGATAGAGGGGAATTATTAACACTACCCAAGGATATCAATAAAAGATTTGCTCAATTTTACCAGAATCTATACACATCTAAAACGTCAATAGACAATAATAAAGTTTCAGAATTTCTGGAAAATTGTAACCTCCCACAATTAGAATTGAGGGAACAAGAGGAACTGGGAGCACAAATTACTTCCAGGAGATAGAAGACACAATAAACACACTAAAGAACGGAAAAACACCAGGACCAGACGGATTCAGTAATGAATTTTATAAAGCCTTTTACGACATAGTTACCCCACGATTACAGAAAATGTATGCATATGCTTTAAAGAGCAAAGCTTACCTGAAACATTAGCAGAATCAACGATCACATTAATACTTAAAAAATATAAAAATTTAGAAGAACCAGGATCATATAGAGCTATTGCTTTGTTAAAAACGGATCAAAAAATAATAGCGAAAACACTAGCCAGAAGACTAAGCAGGTATGTTAGTAGACTAATAAATGAGGATCAAACAGGATTTATACCTAAGAGACACTCATTCAATAATTTGAGACACTTGCTTAACATAATGCACTCACATAAATCTCATGACCAAGAGTTATCTATCATCTCACTGGACGCAGAAAAAGCGTTTGATCAAGTAGATTGGGATTATATGATTAAAGTATTGCAAAAATTCCAATTGGGAGAGAACTTCATCGCATGGATAAAACTATTATATAACAAACCTACGGCTAGAATACTAACTAATAATATACTATCCTTGAAATTTGAACTATCAAGGGGCAATAGACAAGGATGTTCACTATCACCGCTGTTATTTGCTCTGGTAATTGAACCCCTTGCTGAAAAAATAAGAACACACCCGGATATTTATGGTTATAATATAAAATATTCAAATAACAAAATATCCTTATACGCCGATGATGTACTATTGTACATCACAAAACCACAAATTAGTATACCAAACATATTAAATTTAATTGAGGACTTTGGATCCTTCTCAGGATATAGAATAAATTGGAACAAAAGTGAAATTATGTCGATAAAACCAAAAGATTCCCCTTTAAAATAGCCATTGAAAACCCACAGTCATGGGAAAAATGTATAAACTTCGTACAGACAGCACCCATAGTCAGGATTGAACCGGGGTCTCTAGCACTATAAGGCAGCAGCTCTACCGCTGTGCCACCATGCCGCCTTGTAAGGAACATAGGAAGGCTAGCTCTAGAGATGTTCAAATCATGTCATGATGGGATGCATCCTTGGTTAGCGAGGGAAGGTGGAAATCGGAGACATTGGCCATAACATTCATACATCTATTGCTGTGAGGGTTGTCCCCAAGGTTTGGAGAATTGCAAATGTTTCATCCTTGTTCAAAAAAGAGTAGGTATAATTCAGCAACAACAGGCTAATCAGTTTAGCTGCATGATTTAGGTTTAGGTTTATTGTCACATGTATCAAGGTACAGTGAAAAGCATGCAATCCAATCAGATCAGATAATACTATATATAAATATGATTAAATCAAACTCAAGCACAATAGATAGTGCAATGGGGAAGATACAGAATGCAGAATATAGTTTTCAGCTTTGTAGCGCATCGGTTCCAGACAATGTCCAATGTCCGCACTGGGATAGAGGTGAATCGGACAGTATCCGAGCTTGTGGAAAGACCCTTCAGAAACCTAAGGGAAGAAGCTGTTCCTGAGTCTGGTGGTGCGCACATTCATGCCTTTATGTCTTTTGCCAGACAGGAGCGGGGAATAGAAGGAATGACCGGGGTAAGACAAGTCTTTGATTATGTTGGCTGATTTTCTGAGGCAGCATGAAGTGTAGATGAATTCAATGGTGGGGAGTCTGGTCTGTGTGATGGACTGGGCTATATCTACAACTCTGCAATGTAGAAATAATACAATAATCAAATACAAAACTAACAGCCACTCAAATGTTTATATTGATAAAGAAAGCCAATATACGTTAGTTAAAGCCAATTTATGTTTACCTAACGAGCTTTATTGAACAGGTATAGAGATGGTTGATGAGGGATGTTTTGTTGAACAGGCTTACAAACTTTTAGAATGTATTTGATAAAGTGCTGCTCAGTAGATTTCTCATCAAGATTTATGCACGCTGAATAAAAGATTTATGTTGTGGGAGAATCATTTGCAAATTGGTTGTGTGGCAGGAAATAGAATAGTAGTGAGCAGTTGATTTTCGGATTGTTGTCAGATGTACTGTGGAATTTCTCAGCATTGGTAGCAAGGAGAAGGAATGACCAGGGTGACATATGTCATACTGCACGGAAACAGATCCCTCGGCCCAACTCATCCATGCCAACCAAGATGTAATCACAAGGAACTGCAGATGCTGGTTTATACCAAAGAAAGATAAAATGCTGGAGTAACTCAGCAGTCAGGCAGAATCTCTGGAGAACAGGGATAGGTGACGTTTCGGGTCAGGATCTTTCTTCGGACTGGGCCATTTTATGGACGTGTACATATGCATGTAGGTGTCTGTGAGAGTGTTTGCTCTCTCTGCTTATCTCAAGACTAACAAACAACACTTTGAGGTGATATAGAAAATATATAAACTTCAGCCTACAATCACAGGATTACGTATCTCAAACCCACATTTATATGTAGTGCCATTTACCTGCATTTGGCCCATATCCCTCTAAACCTATCTTATCCATGTACCTGTCTAAATTTTTAGGAATAGGAATATTTTATTGTCACATGTGACAAGGCACAGTGAGATTCTTTGCTTGCAGACGCAATGCATACAAATTGCAGCCACCTACGGTGCTGATTCTTAAACATAGTGATAGAACCTGTCTCAACTACTTCCTCCGGCAGCTCGTTCCATGAGCAAATTGATGGTATGTGATACTTGAGAACCTTAGACTTTAAAGATACACTCTATTGACAACAATGTTCATAGTTTTGCTGATGATTGAATGTAGAATAATGTGCCAGTCAATGTCCAGATTCGATCTGTCTGGCTCTCTTTTATGTCGTGGGATAGATGTTAATGCTGTGACCATATAGAAAGAGCTTGGTCGATACTTGGCAAAATCTGGAGCACAAATTTTCACTACAATTAACCTATGAATGCTGTGATGTTTAGATCTGTTATCATAGTTGTTTAATTTTGTCTGGTTTAGAGTTGGTCATCTTTAGCTTAGAGATGGAGATAGGTCCTTCACCCCAACGTGTCCACGCGACCATCGATCACCCATTCACACTTATTCTATGTAATCCCACTTTCTCATCCACTCCCTACACACTAGGGGCAATTTACAGAGGACAATTCCCTCCAAACCTGCACGTCTTTAGGATGTGGGAGGAAACCGGCGCAACCGGAGAAAACTCACACGATCACAGAGAGAATGTGCAAACTCCACGCAGACAGCACCCGAGGTCAGGATTGAACATGGGGTTTCTGGCACTGTGAGCCAGCAGCTCTACCAACTGTGCCACTGTGTATCCCATGCATTCAAGAATCTTTTCATGTGGAGTAAATTGAATTTGTTGAACACCATCCGCTGTGATGAGAAACGAAAGGCTGCCATAACTGAGTTAAACAGTTTGAGATTTCCTTATTGTTTACACTAGCTCTACTTCCCTTGTTATCTCCAACAAACACTAAGTAGCTAAAATTCTGCTTTTGCTCCTTGCCAATTCTATCTGTGCTTTAGTGAGGGGAATGTCTTCAATCATTTGCAAAGGTGGTTCTTCGCATCTGACGAAGTGTTACTGGCAATGGACTACATATGTTGTCAAGTCTGGTCTCTGCCAAACCAGTGCATCTATCTGTAACAAACTCAAGTGAAACAGAGACAGACACAAGAAACTGCAGATGCTGGAATCTTGAGCAAAAAAACAAAGCGCTGGACAAACTCTGTGGGTCAGGCCGCATTTGTGGAGGGACCGGCGATGTTTATAATCACAACCCTTCTGACTGATTGGAGTAGGGGAAGGGGTAATAAAATATAAAAGGGCAGAAACTACTCCCAAGTCAAATAAAAGAAAAACAAAGTGCTGGAGTAACATTAGTGGGTTAGGCAACATTTCTGGAGAACATGGATAGGTGATGTGGGTCAGGACCCGTCTTCAGACTGATTATGGGGGGTGGGGGAAGAAAGTTGGAAGAGAGGAAGGCAGGCAGGTAATAGGCGAAATATACTAAAAAGGAACTGCAAATGCTGGTTGATACCAACGATAGACACAAAAAGCTGGAGTAACTCAGCGGGTCAGGCAGAATCTCTGGAGAAAATGGATAGAAAAGTTTTGGGTTGCGATGTTTCTTCATAGCTGGCAGGTAATAGGTAGATACAGGCGATGGAGGATTTTGGTGGGCACATGGTGGACAAAGACCAGAGGTGAAAATACAGAAGGTGTGAGAACACAGGACTGATGAGTTGTGAATTGATGGCGCACGGAGAGGGAGGGGAAAGAAGGGAAAGGGAGATGCATTTTTGTGTCTTTTTATTAGCCAGCATCTGCAGTTCCTTGTTTCTTCCAAGGCAAGCACAGGTCCACCACTGATTTTCTGGTCTGGCACCTCCTCTAATCTGGGCAAAATTACGAGAGATCACCTGAAATCCTTCCCCCCCCCACCGAAGTCCTCCAACAACGTGGCACCTAGGCCAAGCAAGGTGGCTGATCCCAGCCTCATCGGGACTTCCGTAGCCGATTGACGGGTTGAATTTTCCCCTTGTGGCCGAGTCTCTAGAGCCGGCGAATCCGTTACCAAAGCCGACCTCCGGGGCCGACTGCAGGCCAGTATCTCGGCCCCTTGGTGGCCTTGGCGGACTGTTCCGGTACCGTTGGACACATCTTAGAGGCCATGACCTTTGTTGGTCTGGCAAAACGTATAATTTAGAAATGCTCTGGAACCAAGGGTGCGGGAAAATCGGTGGTGGACCTGTACCTGGTTTGTCCTCAAGCCCAATTTCTGCTCTTGCAGATTGAAGTGCGTTGAAGGTAGGAAATTGGTAACAACTTATATAACTAGTTTACAATGTCAATGGCCAGCCATAAAACGAACAAAATTAAAACAGAGACCTGTGAGTCACTTCTTATTATGCAGGGTTAAGAAATCACATGGTCAATAGTTCTGGGTAAGTTAGAATCTTCTGAATATCCTGGATCTATTCAGGATCGTTTATTTTTTTAATAGAATTGTAACCTTTACATTATGCTTTAATCAGCAATAAAGAGACAATATAAAGAATGGGAGCTGATCTAAATGAAACTTACAAAAGGCTTTAAGTGAAGGAGTAAATAAAAATATGTTATGATCAACTACTAAATGATAGCATGGGTTTCTGTCTAAATTACATTTCTTCATAACTTAAAATTGCACAAAAATTCAAATATTTTTCTCCAAAAACTCGTACAAACATAAGAATTAAGAGTAGGTGGACCTTCAAGCCTGCCCTGCTAATTATTCAGATTGTGGCTGATCTAATTCAGTCCCATTTTCTTGTAATATTCCCAGACCCCTCAATTATATATTGAGATATCTAATGATCTCTGTTTTAAATTAACAAAATGAACGTGTCCATAGCCCCATGAAAGGATAATTCCAAAGATTCACGATCATCTGAGTTAAGGGATTTCTCGTCTTAGTCCTAAATGGTTTAGCCTATATTCTGAGGCTGTGACTCCGGGTTCTAGGCTCCTTAGTGAGGGAATAAAACTTGTCTGCATTTATCTGGCTGAGCCTTTTGTTTCAATTATTCTATTTGTTTTCCATTGTTGTTATATCACCATCGTAGGGATCTATAGGAGGTGCTACCTCAAAAAGCCAGCCAACATCATCAAAGACCCACACTACCCTGGCCACACTCTTATTTCCACTACTACCACTAGGGAGGTCTGAAAACCATGATTACCAGGTTCATGCACAGCTTCTCCCCAACAACCATCAAGAACAGGAAGACTGCACTAAACTAAGCACAGCATCTATGAACTTCTGTGGACTGTCTTTGGTTGCACTACCGACTTTGGTTTTTGCACTCTTGTGGCTACCTAGTATTATGGTTATGACTTTATTATATTTTAACAAGTATATTTTATCTGTGTGTATTGCATTTACGTGCCTGTAAATCTGTTGTAAGTGAAAGTTTAGTAGAAGAAACAAAGAACTGTAGATGCTGATTTACCAAGGACACAAAGTGCTGGAGTAACAGCGAAACGGCAGCATCCCTGGAGAACATGGATAGGTGACGTTTTGGGTTGGCACTCTTCTTCAGACTTTTAGTTATAAAGTAAGAGTTTAATTGTTCCATTGTCATTACACATGGCAATGAAACTGTCTTGACTCTTGATATATTTTCTTTACAGTTCTTCCTCCATTTCCTTTCTGCAGGTTTGTGGTACACCCCCAATGTGACCAATCCCTTTCTACCCTTTAAGTCAATTTTTACAGAATGTTTCATCTTTTTTAATTATATCCTTCTATGGTTTCTGATGAACAGTCACCCGGTGTTTTTTTTCCCCTTTCATATCATGTAGAAATACTTTATTGCCAATATTTAGTTGTCAATCTGTCTGCTACTATATTTCTGATATCTCATTGCATCTAATACTTTATTTAAAATACATTCTACTTCCCCCAATTCTCTGTATATTGCTGCATTGACACATTTATGTTTTTATTTTTATGATTCCTGATTTTTAATAAAGCTGATAGTGAATGACTTTGTACAGCTATTTCTGTTTCTTAAGCATTTATACGTCCACATTTTTGTACTTTGTTGTCCTTTTTACTGAGGTTTAGATTACTAATATATCCATAGCAACCCTTACCATCCCCCTCCCCAACTGCTGTCCATTGTTAAAGTCATTTCAATAGTTCCATTTATTCATTACAATACGAATTTTGTCTAAAGAAATTAAGATACTGAACCAGGAAACATAACAGCGTATGCAACAAATAGATATCATTAGCAAAATAAGAAAAGAACGAGTCTGATTGTTGAACATTCACTGAACATGCGGACGCAACTTGAAGCAATTATTAATGAAGGTGTAAACAAAAACAGATAATGCTGGAGGTACTTAGCAGGTCTGCAGCATCTGTGGAAAGAAAGGTAGTGTTAACATTTTAGGTCGATGAACTCATCTGAATGGGAAAAGTGCTAAAACAAATGTTTTAAAGTGTGCCAAGTTGAAATAAATAGCTAAGTCAATACAACATATAAAAATGCAGAATAATTTTAGACACATTGTCATCAAAACAATATTGAAGATCATTTGAAGAACATTTAAGTGAGGATTATTTAAGATATGCTCTTAAATCTGAAGAATCAAACGACTTGGAAAAATAGATGAGAGCAAAGCATATAGTAATGTACAAATATGAAGATATGACGCAAAAAGCTGGAGTAGCTCAGCGGGACAGGCAGCATCTTTGGAGATAAGTAATGGGTGATGTTTCGGGTCGAGACCCACCTTCAGACTATGAAGATATGAGGTTGGATAATCTAAATAGACTTTAGAGATACAGCGTGGAAACAGGCCCTTCAGCACACCAGTTCCGCAGTGACCAATGATCCCCGTACACTAGCACTATCCCACACACTAAGGACATTTTACTGAAGCCAATCAACCTACAAACCTGCATGTCTTTGGAATGTGGAGGAAACTGGATCACCAGGAGAAAACCCATGTGGTCACATGGAGAACGTGCAAACTCCGTACAGTCAGCACCCATAGTGTGGATCGAACCCGGGTTTCTGGCACTGTAAGGCAGCAATTTGACCGATGCGCCACTATGCTGCCCCAATTCTGAAGCAGAATTTGCCAAGCATTGGATTGTTCACCCACTAATAGGGAACATGAAGATAGACACAAAAAGCTGGAGTAACTCAGCGGGACAGGCAGCATCTCTTGAGAGAAGGAATGGGTGATGTTTCAGGTCGAGACCCTTCTTCAGACTGGTTAGGAAAACGAGAGGTATAGAGGGTGATGTGGAGAAATAAAGAACAATGAATGAAAGATATGCAAAAAAGTAACGATGATTACATGAGGGTTTAGACCGTTGTGAGACAGGTCAGTTTTTCCCTACTGAAATAGAAGCAGGTCATATTATTCACACTGACACTAGAACTACAAATGTAGATATAATAAAGATTCTGTCGAAATGTAAAATTTGTGTTAATTATAACATTTAATTTTGTAAATAAATACATTTAGTTTGAGGATTACATTTACAGTAATGGTAATGGTGCAATCCTGCTCCATTGTACTGCTGGTGCATGAATACACTGCGCGCAGGGTGAAAGACTTGCCAGTCAATGGATCAAATTTGTGTTTGCTTTAAGTTTAGTAATGGTGATGCATTGAAGGCTCGGGCCTCTTGCCATGTCATGCTGTAGTCTTAGTTTCAAATTAAATTAGAAAAGATATTTACTTATCTGAAAATACTGTAGTGTTATGTATTTTGTGTGGGACTTTAAAAAATTGAACTGTACAAGTACATGCAAACTGGACATGGCTGTAAAACTAACTGGACTGACCTTTACTTTAAACACACAGCATGGAAACAGTCCCTTTGGCCCATTGAGTCAACGCTGACCATCGATCACCCATTCATACTAGTTCTATGTTATCCCACTTTCTCGGGCAATTTTACAACTAACCTATATTCTCACATGCCTTTGGGATGTGGGAGGAAACTGGAACACCCGGAGAAAAGCTATGTGGTCACAGGGAGAACGTGCTTACTCCACACAGACAGGATTGAACCTGGGTCTCTGGCAGTGTGAGGCAGACCTTTCTGGTGCTTTTATTTCTTTGGGGGAAAAAAATATCACTTTTAGGTTGAATGTTTATGATTTGGTTCCAATGTTGTTCTATGACTTCACTTTCTTAAAACTTTGCCTTTTTCTCTTCCTGATTTTTTTCTGAACATATAATGATAAAAGCATGCTGGAATATAGTTGTACAGCCGGAAGGCATCAGCATCTAAGCCACGTATAAAGTTTGCTTGTAACTGTTAATGGGATGTTATATCATGGATAATTAATCCTCTTGTAGAGGCACCAAACGTCGTGAATAAACGGTTCCTTTATTCAAGCATTATAGGTTAGATATACATGCGCGTTTAGTCCTCTAACACAAAAGTCATTATTGCTGCTGCGAGGCTGTTGCCTCATGGGCTTGAGCTGGGCTCTTGCTGAGGTGGCAGGACACTCACGCGAAGAAAGAAGAAGAGGAAGAGAGAGGGAAGGTTGACCCGGGGTTCGTTATATATACTAGGACACACCCCTATACCTCGTGACAACTCCTCCCCGCCATTACCCAGTCACGTGGCCCTACCCCCAATTGCCGAGGGTTCGCATAGCAAGTGGCCTAACCACCGGGTGCCGCCACACTGTGCTCATAAAATATCCACTTTGGGTTCTAAAAAGGGTTCCCTGGTTGATTATGCTGCTCTATTGTGTGAGCCTAAATTACATTCCTTCTAGCCTCATTTTGTTTTGATTTGTATTTATAGTCATATAGCATGGAAACAGCCCCTTGGGCCCAACTTGCTCATGCTGGCCAAGTTGCCCCATCTACGTTAGTTCCACTGCCCACATTTGGCCCATATCCTTCTAAACCTTTCCTCTCCATGTACCAATCCAAATCTTTTTAAAATGTTGTTATCGTACCTGCCTCAACTACCCCCTCTGGCAGCTTGTTACATATACCCACCAATCTCTGTGTAAAAAAGTTGCCCCTCGGGATCCTATTAAATCTTTCCCTTCACACCTTAAACTTATGTCTTCTGTTTCTTGATTCCCCTACTCTGGGTTAAGGACTATGTGCATCTACCCTATCTCTTCCCCACATGCCTGCCGAACCACTCCCTACAGCATTTCTATAATTATATCCACATATCACTAATAACTAGTAAGGGTGGCACAGAGGCGCAGCTGGTAGAGCTGCTGGCTCACAGCACCAGAGACTCAGGTTCGATTCTGGCCTTAGGTGCTGTCTGTGTGTAGTTTCCATAGTCACTCTGTGACTGCGTGGGTTTCTTGCAGGTCATCTGGTTTCTTCCCACATCCCGAAGATATGCAGGTATGTAGGATAATTGGCCCTCTGTAAATTGCCGCTACTGTTTAGGAAGTGGATGAAAGTGGGATAATATAGAACATGGGTGATCGATAGTTGGCTCAGACTCAGTGGACCGAAGGGCCTATTTCCATGCTGTATCTCTAAACTAAACCAAATGGATTGGAGATCTCATTCTAGAATAAAACAAAAATGATTTATTGTTACGTATCACATTTTCTTATACAGGTGCACAACCTTTTATCCAAAATTCCAAATAACGAAAAGCTCCGAATAGCGGACATTTTTTCTGTCCTTGAAGAAAGGTCTTTGAAGACGTTCACCGAGGGCGGCCCGCAGAGGTGACAGCGGAACCTCCGGTCGGTCCTCGAAGAAAGGGGAACTAAATCCCCATTCATAAAAGAAGTGAGGGTATATTGCGCGGGAGGGTTAATAATTGACAATCTGCTGCTGCCTGCCCGCTGAGTTAAAAAATTCCCACGGTAGACTCACGATACACAGTGTATCGTGAGTCTTGCGTGGGAACTTTTTAACTCAGCGGGCAGGCAGCAGCAGATTGTCGCTCCCTTCAGTTTCACCCCACCTACACCCCTCTGCTTCCCGGCCATGTGTGTGACCCCTTCCCTCCCCTCTCCAGCTCCCCGCCCATTGCACCGGCGCGGGGGCTTTGCACTGTCTTCACGTCGGCGATGCCAGCAGGTCAGTGCCAGTCACCGGAGACATCAGGACAAACGGGACACTGACCCCCAGGCCCACTGCAAGCACGGAGATCCCAGAGACCCACAGCCAGCAGCAGCCCAGCCCCGTTCCAACTCCAGAGGAACACGCTCCCCGTAGGGACAGAAGCTGATGGTGTGCAAGGTACGTCTTGTTCTTGGGGTTGCGGATGAGGGGGCGCAGCTCGGGCTGTGATGTCTGTGGCCACCCCCCTGTACAGGAGCTGAGACTACACTGTACCGCCCTTGCAGGTGAGCAGGAGAGTGGGGTTGTTTGCAGTTGCAGAGGGAGGGGGCAAGGGCGGTACAGTTCCCAGTCTCAGCTCCTGTCCAGGGGGGTGGCCGGAGACGTCAGGACCAACGGGACACCGACTGCAAGCACGGAGATCCCAGAGACTCACAGCCAGCAGCAACTCTAGCCCAGCCCCGTTCCAACTCCAGAGGAACCCGGGTTGCGGATGAGGGGGCGCAGCTCGGGCTGTGGGCGAACTGCCACTTGTCGCTGTAGCGGCCCATCGGGGAGCGGGTTCCTGTTGATCCTGACGTCTCCGGCCACCCCCCTGGACAGGAGCTGAGACTGGGAACTGTACCACCCTTGCCCCCTCCCTCTGCAACTGCAAACAACCCCACTCTCCTGCTCACTTGCAAGGGCGGTACAGTGTAGTCTCAGCTCCTGTGCAGGGGGGTGGCCGGAGACGTCAGGACCACCAGAAGCCGCTCCCCGATGGGCCGCTACGGCGACAAGTGGCAGTTCGCCCACAGCCCGTGCTGCGCCCCCTCATCGGGACACCGACCCCCAGGCCCACTGCAAGCACGGAGATCCCAGATCAGCAACTCCAGCCCAGCCCCGCTCCAACTCCAGAGGAACACGCTCCCCGTAGGGGCAGAAGCTGATGGTGTGCAAGGTACGTCTTGTTCTTGGGGTGGCGCAGTTCGGGCTGTGGGCGAACTGCCACTTGTCGCCATAGCGGCCCATCGGGGAGCGGATTCCTCTGGAGTTGGAGGGGGAGGGAGGTATTGTGCTGTTTGATCGCCCCCTGCTATCCCAGGGACAGGGAGACACAGCGGCTTTTGAGAATGGTGGGCAATCACTTCCAAAGTTCTGCCCACACAGTCAGTACACCTCTCCTACACTTGTCTCCCGCACTAAGATCATCTCGCAGAGAATGATCCCAGCCTAACCCTCCCTATTCTCTCCTATTCTGCAAGAAAAAACTACATTGAAGACTCAAACTCGCGATCGAGTAACTGCCGGGATCGAGGCGCAAACTCGAGACCTTGCGGATATGAGCCGAGCACTCTACCACTGAGCCAGCCGTTAAAATCTACGCAAAAATCTTCCATTCCGAAAGCCGAAAAATTCCGAATTACGAAAAGTGTCTGGTCCCAAGGTTTTCGGATAAAAGGTTGTGCACCTGTAGTAATTTGTAAACTATAATACAACCAATAGAACTAAGTATTTATTTTGGCTAAATTATACCACATATAATCTAATATTCTTTACCTTTGTGAAAACTTGTGAAGAATAATAAAGGAGTTATAATTTGATTTGGGAAAGACAAGAGTGGTACACAAATTAACGTTTATTTGAAGCATATGATAAAGTTGGTTGGTTTTGTAAGGTATCAAAATATACTACATGCCATAATTATAATATATCACAGTTCTAGTTGATCTGGCTGTTATTTTTGATTTTGTAGTGATGTAGGAACTTTCAGTGATGAAGGAACTTTGGATATTACAGCAGTGCTTTGGCAGGATAGCTTAGAGGGCTCGTCTAGGGAGGCTATTTGGGTGGAACTGAGAAATGGGAAAGGTGTAACAACACTTATAGGGTTGTATTATAGACCGACTAATGGGGAGCGAGAATTGGAAGAGCAAATATGTAAGGAGATCGCAGATATTAGTAGTAAGCACAAGGTAGTGATTGTGGGAGATTTCAATTTTCCACACATAGACTGGGAAACACATTCTGTAAAAGGGCTGGATGGTTTGGAGTTTGTAAAATGTGTGCAGGATAGTTTTTTGCAGCAATACATAGAGGTACCTACTAGAGAAGGGGCAGTGCTGGACCTCCTGTTAGGAAATGAAACAGGTCAGTTGACGGAGGTATGTGTTGGGGAGCACTTCGGGTCCAGTGATCACAATATCATTAGTTTCAATATAATTATGGAGAAGGTCAGAACTGGACCAAGGGTTGAGATTTTTGATTGTAGAAAGGCTAACTTTGAGGAGATGCGAAAGGATTTAAAAGGAGTGAACTGGGACATTTTATTTCATGGGAAGAATGTAGTAGAGAAATGGAGGACATTTAAAGGTGACATTTTAAGAGTACAGAATCTTTATGTCCCTGTTTGGTTGAAAGGAAAGAGTAATAATTGGAAAGAGCCATGGTTTTCAAGGGAAATTGGACACGGTTCGGAAAAAGAGAGAGATCTACAATAATTATAGGCAGCATGGAGTAAATGAGGTGCTTGAGGAGTATAAAGAATGTAAAAAGAATCTTATGAAAGAAATTAGAAAAGCTAAAAGAAGATATGAGGTTGCTTTAGCAAGTAAGGTGAAAGTAAATCCAAAGGGTTTCTACAGCTATATTAATAGCAAAAGGATAACGAGGGATAAAATTGGTCCATTAGAGAATCAGAGTGGGCAGCTATCTGCAGAGCCAAAAGAGATGTGGGGAGATATTGAACAATTTCTTTTCTTCGGTATTCACCAAGGAGAAGGATATTGAATTATGTGAGGTAAGGGAAACAAGAAGGATAGCTATGGAAACTATGAGGATCAAAGAAGAGGAAGTACTGACACTTTTGAAAAATATAAAAGTGGATAAATCTCCAGGTCCTGACAGGATATTCCCTAGGACATTGAGGGAAGTTAGTGTAGAAATAGCAGGGGCTATGGCAGAAATATTTCAAATGTCATTAGAAATGGGAATGGTGCTGGAGGATTGGCGTACTGCGCATGTTGTTCCATTGTTTAAAAAGGGTTCTAAGAGTAAACCTAGCAATTATAGACCTGTTAGTTTGACGTCAGTGGTGGGCAAATTAATGAAAAGGATACTTAGAGATAATATATATAATCATCTGGATAAACAGGGTCTGATTGGGAACAGTCAACATGGATTTGTGCCTGGAAGGTCATGTTTGACTAATCTTCTTGAATTTTTTGAAGAGGTTGCTAGGGAAATTGATGAGGGTAAAGCGATGGATGTTGTCTCTATGGACTTCAGTAAGGCCTTTGACAAGGTTCCACATGGAAGGTTGGTTAAGAAGGTTCAATTGTTGGGTATTAATAGTGTTGCCTCAGTGCAGAGGGAGAAGAGGAGGGAAGAGACTGCAGCCCTAAGACTTTTGCCTCCATCACAGTGAGGAGGTGCTAGGTGGACTCGCTGTGGTGGATGTTAATATGTGTTTATTGCTGTTTTTTATTGTATTGTATGTATGACTGCAGGCACGAAATTTCGTTCAGACTTCGGTCTGAATGACAATAAAGGAAACCCTGTAACCCTGTTAATAACTGTTTGTCAGGTTGGAGGCCAGTGACTAGTGGGGTGCCTCAGGGATCTGTGTTGGGTCCACTGTTGTTTGTCATATACATCAACGATCTGGATGATGGTGTAGTAAATTGAATTAGTAAGTATGCAGATGATACTAAGATAGGTGGTGTTGTGGAAAATGAAGTAGATTTTCAAAGTCTACAGAGAGATTTAGGCCATTTGGAAGAGTGGGCTGAAAGATGGCAGATGGAGTTTAATGCTGATAAGTGTGAGGTGCTACATCTTGGCAGGACAAATCAAAATAGGACGTACATGGTAAATGGCAGCGAATTGAGGAATGCAGTTGAACAGAGGGATCTAGGAATAACTGTGCATAGTGGTGAAGGTGGAATCTCATATAGATAGGATGATAAAGAAAGCTTTTGGTGTGCTGGCCTTTATAAATCAGAGCATTGAGTATAGAAGTTTGGATGTAATGTTAAAATTGTACAAGGCATTGGTGAGGCCAATTCTGGAATACGGTGTACAATTCTGGTTGCCAAATTATAGGAAAGATGTCAACAAAATAGCGAGAGTACAGAGGAGATTTACTAGAATGTTGCCTGGGTTTCAGCACCTAAGTTACAGAGAAAGGTTGAACAAGATAGGTCTTTATTCTTTGGAGCGCAGAAGGTTAAGGGGGGACTTGATAGAGGTCTTTAAAATTATGAGAGGGATAGACAGAGTTGACGTGGATAAGCTTTTTCCATTGAGAGTAGGGAAGATTCAAACAAGAGGACATGATTTGAGAATTAAGGGACAAAAGTTTAGGGGCAACATGAGGGGGAACTTCTTTACTCAGAGAGTGGTAGCTGTGTGGAATGAGCTTCCAGTGGAAGTGGTGAAGGCAGGTTTGTTTTTATCATTTAAAAATAAATTGGATAGGTATATGGACAGGAAAGGAATGGAGGGTTATGGTCTGAGTGCAGGTAGGTGAGAGTAAGTGTTCGGCATGGATTAGAAGGGCCGAGATGGCCTGTTTCCGTGCTGTAATTGTTATATGGTTATAAGTATAAGTCGTACAGTCTTGGATTCTTTTCCCTGGAACATCAGAGGTTTCGTGGAGAACTGATAGAAATATGTAAAATTATAAGCGGCATGAATAGAGTAGGCAGTCAGAACCTTTTTCCCAGGATGGAAATATCAAATACTTGAGGGCATACTTTTAAAATGAGAGGGGCATAGCTTAAAGGAGATGTACCTGGCAAGTTTTTTTGACAGAGAATGGTGAGTGCCTGGAATGCGCTGCCAGGGATGGTGGTGGAGGCAGATGTGATAGTAGGATTTAAGAGGCTTTTAAATATGCAGGGAATGGAGGGAAATGGATCATGTGCTGGCAGGTTTGTCTTGGCATTATGTTTGGTACAGACATTGTGGGACACGTCTACAATAAAAGCATAATTTATTGTAGTATCTAATTAACAAACATTTATAAACTTACATTTTCTGAAAAAAACTGAATAGAAATGCTATGTTGACTATCTTGTTTTCAGATGAGCTGTGTGGGAGTAATGCACTTCTTGTGATAATACTTTGTCCAAAGTTGCTATTGTAACACAAAAAATAACATAAGAATTCAAAAGAACCCTGATTTAATGTTAAAATCCATTTAGAGTTAGTTTTATTATTTGCTGCTTCTTTTTTATACATCTACACTAGTCCCACCAGCCAAACGCGGGGCAGGTGGGACTAGTGTAGATGGGGCATCGTGGCCAGCATTGGCAAGTTGGGCCGAAGGGCCTGTTTCCATGCTGCGTGACTATATGAAAATAATTTGCAAGCAGAAGTCAGAAACGTCAAAATAAACACCAACGTCTTGTTACAAAAATATTTCACTTAATGTAAATGAAAGTTGTAAATAGAAATCAGTAATCCAATAAAGAAGTCAAAAACATTTAGTAAGCCTGGGTTTTCAGAAGTATTCCATCTTTCTGATGGCAATGAAGACAATTTGCATTCCCTTCAAGTTAAATGTTTTGTTTTCTAGTTTTGATAAAATTACTGCCCGTTATACCGAAGAGATCAAATTTGTATTCCCGGAATGTAACATTGAAAAATCAATAAGGGCAAGCAGAACGCAGCTGCCTCTGCAGATCCTTTGGTCAGTTCTGACCAAAATAATTAATACCGAATATCCAATTGAACACCGTTTATTTTAACAGAACAATCCGTTCTTCCTGCATTAAAAAAAAATTATCAGCCCATGTAACCTCAACATAAATGCA
This sequence comes from Amblyraja radiata, assembly GCF_010909765.2. Classification (NCBI taxonomy): domain Eukaryota; kingdom Metazoa; phylum Chordata; class Chondrichthyes; order Rajiformes; family Rajidae; genus Amblyraja; species Amblyraja radiata. The sequence continues at coordinate 34,303,811 of NC_045962.1, read as the reverse complement.
AGGATTTCCACCCAAGATGTTTTCTTCTAAAAAATTTGAATACTTATATTGTACATCTTTCCCCGTGTGTGCGTGCAATGGATTCCAATCATTGTACTTGCACTTATGTTACAAATGACCGCGGTAAAGCTGAGCTGACATTGCATCGCCTGCAACAACAAAAAAACAGAGGACGAGAAGCTTTTATAATGAATTACAGGAGCCATGCAGCTCTCACGTGGTCAATGATGTAGTAAATTTAAAAAATGCTCAGAAGAAAAAAGTATATTTAAAAAAGAAAAAATCTTGTAGTTGATTGAGTTAAATAACAAGGACTTTGATCTGTTGGTTTCTCTGCTGCACAATGTAGTGAATTAAAAATCCTTGAGGAAAAAAAGACATTAAAAAAAAATCTTGCAGTTGATTGTGTGAAATGAAAAGGAGAAACCCAATCTGCTGATTTGTCTGCTCCATAATGTAGTAAATTAAAAAAATCCTTAAGAAAAAATATATTAAAAAATATTGATTGAGGTTTCTGAGCTACTGATTTCTCTGCTCCACAATGTAGTGAATAAAATCATGAGCGGAAAAAAGGTATATTCAAAAAAAGAAATCATGCAGTTGATTGAGTGAAATAACGAGGACTGGTGTGCTGATTTTTCCTGCTCTAATGTAGTAAATAACAATTCCTTAGGAAAAAATTGAATGTGGATTGAAATAAAAATGTCTATGATGTGCTGATTACCATGCTCCACATAGTAAATTAAAAAATCCTCAGAGAAAAAAAATATTTAAAAAAATCTTGCAGTTGATTGAGTAAAATAAAAAGATTAATCCAATCTGCTGATTAGTCTGTTCCACAATGTAGTAACTACAAAAATCCTTAATAGGAAAAAAACATCCTTTTAAGAATGTTGATTGAGTGAAATAAAGCAGATATAAAATTTGCTGATTTTCCTGCTCCACCGTGCAGTAAATAAAATATCCTGAGGAAAGAAAAAGTATATTTTAAAAATATGAAATCCTGCAGTTGATTGAGTGAAATAAAGAGGGACTCAGATCTGCTAATTACTCTGCTCCACACTAGTAAATTAAAAAATCTCTAAATGAAATCTTGCAGGTGATTGAGTGATATAACAGGGAGAACTCCAACCTGCTGATTTCTTTGCTCCACGCTAGTAAATAAAATATCCTAAGGAAGAAAATAAGTATATTTAAAAAAGAAATGCTACAGTTGAGTGAAATAAAGAGGAGTCAGATCTGTTGATTTATCTGTTCCACGATGTAATAAATAAAAAAACCTACGGAGGAAAACAAAAGTATATATTTATAAATTCTTCCAGTTGATTGAGTGAAATAACGAGGACATTGATCTGTTGATTACTCCTGGCTGTAGTAAATAAAAAATCCTGAGGAAAAACAATGTATATTTAAAGAAGAAATGTTTGCAGTTGATTGAGTGAAATAACGAGGACTGATCTGTTGATTTCTCTGCTCCACTTTGTAGTAACTAAAAAAACCCTAAACAACTCCTGTTATTTGGGCACTATTAAAACAACTCAAACCTTCTGATTTCTCCGCTCCACAATGTGGTAAATAAAAAGTACTGAGGAAAAAGAAAGTATATTTAGAGCAGAAATGCTGCAGTTGTTTGAGTGATATAAGAAGGGGAACTCCAATCTGCTGCCTACTCTGCTCCACAATGACGTAAATAACAAATCCTAAGGAGGAAAAAGAAAGTATGTTTAAAGCAGAAATGGTGCCGTTGATTGAGTGAAATAAAGTCCGGTCTGCTGATTTCTCCTTCACAATAAAGTAAAGAACAAATAAAGAGGAACAAGAAAGTATTTTTAAGAAGAAATTGTGCAGTTGTTTTAGTGAAATAAAGGTCAAGATCTGCTGATTGCCCTGTTCCACAATAGTAAATAACAAATCCTAAGGAGTAAAAAGAAAGTGTATTTAAAGAAGAAATGGTGCGGTTGTTTGGGTGAAATAGTAGAGTCAGATCTGCTGTTTTCTCTGCTCCACGCTGTAGTGAATAACAAATCGCGAGGAGGAGAAGTAAAGTATGTTTGGAGGAGGAGGAATGGTGCAGTTGTGGAGTGGGGAGGACTGGGAGCTGCTTTCATTGAGCAAGCAGAGTGCTTGTGGTGGCAGCAAGTTTCATTGTTTGAGCCGCGCCTGACGTCAGCCCCGGGTGAACCACATGCACTGGAGCTGAAAAACTCTCCGTGTCCTCGCAGCTCCGCCGAATTAACCCAACCCCCCTCCCCCCCCCCCTTCAAATCTTTTATTTTCTCCTCCCGCCTCAATTACACACAAAAAAAAAGTTTGGAAAGGGGAAAACCAGGAAGGTTCAGAGCAAATAACCGCACCGTCTTGTGTTATCTTTAAAACTCTCTCTCTCGACGTATCCGGAAGGGAAGTCGATGACATTTGCGGGGCTGTAGGTGAGTTGGGTTTTCCTTTTTTTTTCTCCCCGCTCTCCTATTTTCGGAGGTAAAGATGAAAATATACAGGGGCAGCAAGAGTGGCAGAGAAGATGGGGCGAGGTGTTGGTGTGAGGGGAGATTTGGGGGCGGCCGAGGCTCGGGGTTGCTCGGTAACGCTCTCCACTTTGTGTCTCCAACCGTCTCTGTCTCCTGTCGCTTTAATTAATCCTTTTGTAACTGCGGAGGAAAACACTTTTCCCCTTTCCAGTACCTCAGAATTGTTCACAAATCCGTGAAATTGTCGAATGGCACCGGATTTGTGTTCCTCGACTCCGTGTTTGGGGGTTTTTCTCATTACATTTCTGAAGGGTTATCGTCCGATTTATTTCCCTCTTCCTCCTCTCTCTCTCGTGTAGTTTGTATTTAAAAAACCGTGAGGGAAACAAACGGACGCGAGCTGGGTCGAGGCCGGCGGGGCCTGTTCTCCGCTGCCGGGGCCTGGGCAGGAGGCAGCGGGCGGCTGAGGCCGCAGGCAAGGGGTGGGCAGAGGGGCTGGAGGGTAGGGGGTGGGCAGAGGGGCAGGTAGGAGGGAGTGGGCAGAGGCTGGGGGTGGGTAAAGGGGGGGCAGAGAGGCTGGGAGCAGGGAAGGGGTGGGCAGAGAGGGAATATTGCAGGAGCGGGGCAGAGAGGATGGGTGACAGGAGGGGGTGGTGGACAGGAGGGAAACAAGAGGCGGGTGGGCAGTAGCTGGAGGGCCGGGTGGGCAGAGTGGATGGAGGAGAGGCAGTGGGGGGGGGGGGGGGGGGGGGGGGGGGGGGAAGTGGATGAAGGGTGAGCAGGAGGGGGTGGATAAAGGGGAACTAGATGCGGGAGGGCAGAGTGCCCGGAGGGGGCCAGAGAACAGGCAACAAGTGGCTGGGGAGTGGGCAGGACGGGGTGGGGTGGGAAAATATGCCAAGAGGATGGGCAAAGAGGGCAGGAGGGGGAGTGTGCCGGGGAGAGGGGGATGTGCCAGGGAGAGGGGAGGGGGTGGGGGGGGGGGAGTGGGAAGAGGCTGGGCTGGGAGTGGGAAAAGGTGCAATTGAGTGAACAGGTGGGCAAGGGGGAGTACCTGGAAGGTTGTGGGGCAGGCAGGAGGAATGACTTGAAGGCAGAGGCCTCTGGGCGGGCAAGGGGAGTGGACAAGAAGTGGGGTACAAAATGGGGCACCCTCTCTCATCCTCCAATCTTATTCCCTCACACCACAACCTCACATCCTCCCTCACTCACACCCTCATTAATTCACATGCTCTCCCACTCCCTGGCACACTACCCCTACCACTGGCGCGCAACCCCAGCCCAGCCTCTTCCCACTCCCCCCTCTCTCTGGCACATCCCTCCCCCCCCCCACCCCGGCACACTCCCACACGTCTCCCCAGCATGCTTCTCCCGCCCCCTCTCCCTGGCATGCTCCTCTCGCCCTGGCACTCCCCCTTCTGTCGCCCTGGCACACTCCCCCCCTCTTCCCTGTTGTGCGCTACACATCTCCCTTCCACACACACCTCCCTCTGCCCCATCCTGGCATGCTCTCCCTCGCTTTCGCTTTTTCAGTCCGACATGACCTCTCCCTCGCCCACTACCTTCCTCCCTCGCCATCGCCCTTGCTCGATATCTTACGCACGACATCACCCCCTATGCCCAATAACCCCCCCGGCACACACCCCCTCACCCAGGCTCTCTTGATTTCACCTTCCCTTGCCCAATTCCCCCCTCTAGCCCCACCACTCATCCGTCCCCTTCCATCTCTCTCACCTCCATCTCCCTCTCCCTCCCCCTCTCCTCCATCTCCCTCCCCTCTCCTCCATCTCCCTCCCCCTTTCCACCCCTCCCCCCCCCTCCTCCACCCCTCCCCCCTCTCCTCCATCCCTCCCCCCTCCCCTCCATCTCCCTCTCCTCCATCTCCCTCTCCTCCATCTCCCTCCCCTCCATCTCCCTCCCCTCCATCTCCCTCCCCCTCTCCATCTCCCTCCCACTCTCCTCCATCTCCCTTCCCTCCATCCCCCTCTCCTCCATCACTCTTCCACTCTCCTCCATCTCCCTCCCCTCCATCTCCCTCCTCCATCTCCCTCTCCTCCATCTCCCTCATCTCCCCTCCCCCTCTCTTCCATCTCCCCTCCCCCTCTCCTCCATCTCCCCATCCCCTCTCCTCCATCTCCCCCCCTCTACTCCACCCCCCCTCTCCTCCATCTCCCCCCCTCTCCCCCTCCCCTCTCCTCCATCTCCCCATCCCCTCTCCTCCATCTCCCCCCCTCTCCCCACCCCCCCCCCTCTCCTCCATCTCCCCCCCCTCTCCCCCCCCCCCCCCCCCTCTCCTCCATCTCACCCCCCCCCCTCTCCTCCATCTCCCTCCCGCCCCTCTCTCTCTCTCTCCCCCTTCCCCCGCCCCCTAATTAATCTTCTCCCTTCCTCCTCACTCTCCCCTCCACCCACACTCCCTGTCGTTGACAGTCCGGAGGCCGGGCCTCGCCTCGGCGTCACCCATCACAGCTGCGTCTCATCCTCGGCCATGCTAAACACCACCACCACCATTCATTCAGATCAATTAAAGGATAACTCTCTTTTTTCTGTTATTATTATTAAAAGAGACCCGCTGGCTGGTCTTCCCCCCCCCGCCCCTCCCCAAGGTTACGTGTCCATGCCTCTCCCTCCGCCGCTCCATCTTCTCCCCTCCCTCTCGCTTTGTACCTTCGCCGCCGTCGCCGCTTTATTCAGGCGAGTTGTTGAAATTTATCCCTTTGTGTATATTACAATATCCTCCATTTTTCTTCTCTTCAAAACAACAACCCTTCGCCATCTTGGGTAATGTGTTTTTTTTTAAAGCCTTTTGTCTGGAGGAAGGTTTTTTTTTAAACAACATACGGACTCCCCAAAGTTAGGAATCCTTGCGGGGTCAGTGACGTCATATAAAGTTTGAGTGTAATCCCCCCCGTCTTGTGTTTCTGGCTGTTTGTTTCTTATCCTGTTCATCAATAGGATTTTATTTCTTCCAACTTCCGAGCTGCTTTTTAAAATGAAACTGCACAGAAACTTTAGATAAGGTGTATAAGGCCTGGACTTGTCCGATATTAAACCCAGGGCAAAAGTGGACAGTTTCTGGAGCAAGAATAATGTTGCTGCTTTGTTGACAGGATTTTGTTGTTGTTGAGAAGGAAAACAATATCAGTGGTGGTACGGTATAAATATATGAATATGGTTGTAAAATGAACATTGGAGCGTTAGCTCTTCCCACTAAACGTGGTGCAGACAGTTTTAGAAGTGTAAATCTTTTAAGTAGAAGTACAAGCTGGTATTGTATTTTGATTAGTTTATTTGTTCGATTATTAAAAGCATGGGAAACATTTTTACAAACTACCCACTGAACCTCAAATAAAATGAAAATGAATAATAGAACTGTAAACATTTCTATAAATACAGCATGGTTTGTAATTCCCACATTTCCTAGCATTATATTGATTCTCACAAGCTATCAACATTTCCTCAGAGGGAGGTCTTTTTGGAAATTTATGTTCATGTATAACATTTCATATAACAATAATTAGTACCACCCATAGATGAAGAAAACACCAATGGTGCCTTTCAGACATGTCTTCATATCTATCTTTTTATTTGTATCAATTTTGAAAGATTAATACATGTAACTTATTACAGTGTGTGTAAGTGAGAACAGCATATGCTGATTTAAACCGAGGACGGACACAAAAAACTGGAGTAACTCAGCGGGTCAGGCAGTGCAGCGACTGAAGAAGGGTCAGGACCCAGAACGTCAACTATTCCTTTTCCAGAGATGTTGCCTGGCCCACTGAGTTACTCCAGCTTTTTGTGGCTGTTTTTACTTATTACAGTACTTATTTTAACACAAGTGGCGGTGAAGGCTGTGTTTCTAAGATTTAAATTTGTTTAAAATTATACTCTCAGCACAGGCTATAAAATACTCTGGTGTTATATTCGAGCAAGTTTAAAATAAGTTGTATTTCTCTCTCTATAAACGATGGATTGCAGATTATTGTTGTGCAAAGTTTCGTGGATAAGTTGACAGAAAATAGAAAAAAATAAAGTTGGACTGCTAGCTAGAATTTTCAGTGTTCTAACTCGAAAATGCTGTCAGAGCTTTTAAGTGGTTTTGTGGTTTATGATCTACCATTTTTAAAATTGTTTGTAGTGGGCAAATTTAAAGACGGAGAAAAATCTTTTATTGTGATTATATGTAATTACTAATCTGAGAGGGCAATGCACTGCAACCAAATACTTTGAATATTGGTAACAAACCCACTCCAATCTTGGGGTTAATTTTTTTTTGAAATGCAAAAGCCCAAACAGCAGATGGCTTTAAATTATACATGCAACAAAAGCCTGCAAGATTTGGCAGATTAAGCAGGGGAGATAAGCTGATCAAAGAAAAACAAAATATTGCTTGCATGATTATTGCATTTCTTCTGCAAAGTTGCTTGAAATGCTGCATTTTGTATTTGATATTTTTCCTCCTTTTAACTCTGGGTGATACTAATTTATATGTGTCATTTAGGATAGTTGAGCAGGCTTCCGTGTTGTTGATTGGAATACTACTAATGTGATATAACATCTTTGGTGTTCAAAAGTAGTAAATAAAATAATCAAATTCATGGGATGAGTTTATTGAAGCAGAAAGCACCCCGAGAGAGGGAGAAATGTGGACATTCTTTTCCTAATATTATTAAATAATAATGTGAACTTTCCAGCTTGTGTCAAATGGGTTTTATTCCGATAAGGTTCCACACCTCTGCTCAACACAAAAATATCAAAACGCATTGTCCTTTTCTACTGGTAACACCAGTTGTCATCAATTATCAGTTTGACACAAGGGCAAAAATGGATTCTGGAGTAATATTGCATGTTAAATCAAATAAGCAAAATGCATCCGCAGGGCTTTAAAGCATTTATTATTTATCATTTAAAAAACTAAAAAATCAACATTTTTAGTTCACATTATGCTTGATTACTGATCATATGTTGTACAATAATGTAGCAGTAATATGCATTAAGGTCTTTCTATAATTGGTTTTGCATCACCTATCAGAAATATTTGAGTGAATATTGCATGCAGTGTTAATGATATTTGAGGTAAACACTTTTTTGTTGCTAAAAATGTTAATGTGTTTAAAAACAAGAAAAAAATACAAGGCTATGCTTGTATTTCTTTGTTTAGCTGTTTTTGTTGTGTCAGATGAAATATGAAGGAGCAGATGTTTTGCCAAACATCCTGATGTGCTCATTTCCTTATGGGAGTGTATGACTTTTTCTTCTGATGCATTGAGTTGACAGCTGCTTGATTTCATGGAGCTGCTAAGAACCCATTAGTGGTGTCATTGAATTGAAACAGAACAGTCACTCCCAGCTTGAATTGTAATTCCAAATGTCTTCAATTGTTGTATATCTGCAACACAAGAGATTTTAATACCACAATTTGATTAGGTTTGTTCCCGACATGGTTGTTTTACATTATAGATATAAGAATAAGCATGAGCTTGCGATGTAAAATTATATTTTGTTTTATGGAAATTTTTACAGAGCACGTGTCATTGCTATAAGTCTATAAAGCTAGTAATTCGGGTGTTAATAATTCCATGGTAATTTATTAAGTATCTGAACAACCTGTCACTAGTACTCTTGAGTATTTTGTACCAAAATAATTGCATTCGTTTTTTTTAAAGAGATTTCTACTTCTGTTAACAGAAACAGATCTCTTGGCCCAAATCATCGTGAGCTGTAATAGTGAAGACGTATTGACAATTTAGTCAGAATGTCCGGGTGTTTCGGTTGTAAATTTAAGTGGTCACCTGTATATTGAAATAGTTCTAAAGTGATGTGTGTCTATGATAAGTATACTTTCTGTTTTAGAGACTAAAAATATTGAAAGGCAGACTTTATTGTCGTCCTTAAGTAACAATTTTATTACTGAAATTATTAAATTCTTTTTCCATTTGTGGACTGGAACTACTGGCTAACATGTAACTTTCTTTGTAAATATTTTCTTGCTTCAAAAGTTTGAAGGTTTGGGTCTGTTGCCATTATTTGTCAACCAAATAAGTGGTTGTTATTTTTTAAACCCATAAATATCTTGATAATGCCTGAACTATTATGCATTACCTGGAGCTGTGAGTATAAAAATAGCGCGGGGCTTGCTTCTACAGAGGCCCGGGGAGCCGTTTGTGCGGTATATATGGACTTCAGTAAGGCCTTTGACAAGGTTCCTCACGGAAGGTTGGTTAAGAAGGTTCAATGGTTGGGTATTAATGGTGGAGTAGCAAGATGGATTCAACAGTGGCTGAATGGGAGATGCCAGAGAGTAATGGTGGATGGTTGTTTGTCAGGTTGGAGGCCAGTGACTAGTGGGGTGCCACAGGGATCTGTGTTGGGTCCACTGTTGTTTGTCATGTACATCAATGATCTGGATGATGGTGTGATAAATTGGATTAGTAAGTATGCAGATGATACTAAGATAGGTGGGGTTGTGGATAATGAAGTAGCTTTTCAAAGTCTACAGAGATTTATGCCAGTTGGAAGAGTGGGCTGAAAGATGGCAGATGGGGTTTAATGCTGATAAGTGTGAGGTGCTACATCTTGGCAGGACAAATCAAAATAGGACGTACATGGTAAATGGTAGGGAATTGAAGAATGCAGGTGAACAGAGGGATCTGGGAATAACTGTGCACAGTTCCCTGAAAGTGGAATCTCATGTAGATAGGGTGGTAAAGAAAGCTTTTGGTGTGCTGGCCTTTATAAATCAGAGCATTGAGTATAGAAGTTGGGATGTAATGTTAAAATTGTACAAGGCATTGGTGAGGCCAATTCTGGAGTATGGTGTACAATTTTGGTCGCCTAATTATAGGAAGGATGTCAACAAAATAGAGAGAGTACAGAGGAGATTTACTAGAATGTTGCCTGGGTTTCAGCAACTAAGTTACAGAGAAAGGTTGAACAAGTTAGGGCTTTATTCTTTGGAGCGCAGAAGTTTAAGGGGGGACTTGATAGAGGTCTTTAAAATGATGAGAGGGATAGACAGAGTTGACGTGGATAAGCTTTTCCCACTGAGAGTAGGGAAGATTCAAACAAGGGGACATGACTTGAGAATTAAGGGATAGAAGTTTAGGGGTAACATGAGGGGGAACTTCTTTACTCAGAGTGGTGGCTGTGTGGAATGAGCTTCCAGTGAAGGTGGTGGAGGCAGGTTCGTTTTTATCATTTAAAAATAAATTGGATAGTTATATGGACGGGAAAGGAATGGAGGGTTATGGTCTGAGCGCAGGTATATGGTACTAGAGGAGAATACGTGTTCGGCACGGACTAGAAGGGTCGAGATGGCCTCTTTCCGTGCTGTAATTGTTATATGGTTATATGGTATTATATGGTTTTTGTACTGAAGGACTACCTACCAATGTAGATGGGGCATCTTGGTCGGCATAGGCTAGTTGGGCCAAAGAGCCTGTTTCTATGCTGCATGACATTATGACTCTATGAAATAGAAATCAAAAGAACAAGTCTAGTTTAGTCACAACTCTAAACTGTCACAACAAAAACAGTTGGAAGCTGGCAGTTATTTCACTGACTTACCACAATTTACACAAACATTCCCACTTTTATTGTAACATTTTATTTTTGTTTTATTTTGAGGAAGGTATTTGGATACACTTTGTATAGCTAGGTAAATAAGCTTTCTGTACTTTAGCTTCAGGTTAAATTTTAAACCAAAATGTTTAAATTTGATTATTTCGATTAACTGCTCTAAATTAAAACAGCAACCCAGAGCAATTCCTTTCTGCTCCTGCTAGTAAATTGAAAATTTGCTGGAATAGTGATGATCTTTATTTATTGACCATTCCCTGCAATGTGGGCAGTAATCAGTAGTAGCTCGGATAATAGGTCCCTGACTTATTGTGTTTTTCTTTGCACTTGCTACATTTCTTCAGTGGCATGTCCTTGAATCTTCTGCAGAGAGCTGTAAAATCAAACAGGTCAGCAGTTTTTGTTGGTACTTTCACTAATCAGAATTTTGAAACAAAGGGAAATGTCCATAAAGCAGCTGCAGTAAAAAATTACCAGTATTTAATCACTGCCATTTTAACTGGCAATGAAAAAGTGTACCTTCAGCACATTTTTTTCTAATATCAAGCTTGATATTAATAAAGACCACAAAATGTTGAGTTGTGATTTGAGGAAGTTAAAAATGTAAAACTGGTTAATTATTTTTTTTAAATAAATATGAAAGAATCCAAATGTGCAGGATCATTGGACTGATCATAAACAGTATACCAAACATACCGCTCTTGAAGAGAGCATCCGAGTAATCATTTGAGGTGGTAGTTTAATGAAGGAGATAATTGTATTTTTGCCCTGTTTTTCTGTTCTTGGTCTTTCCATGGGCAGCTTCTCATTAATCACTTAAGCATTAGACTTGGTCAGGGCAGAGAGGTTCATCAAATTGGTGGTTGGTTTAGTGTTAAGAACAGTGCTGAAGCTCTTGAAGGATGGACATAAATATATCTGGGGTCTTTGTATGCAAACCCTAGAGGTTAATACTGTATAATTCAATGTCCTTTCTCTGTTTTATATGATTGATGTTTTTTTTAAGGATTTGAAGCTTGATGCAAGTCTTTCAGTAGGTCATGGGTGACACCTTCTGATTGGTCAAATTTTTGTGTGTAGGGGGAGGGGAGGCCTTGAGTATGCTGCAGAGATGGTTGATTCTCCCTGAGATCATTGTCATATTGCCTGTGCAGTTATAAGAACATCGGAATGATTGACGTATCCCACTGTGATAATGGAGGCCGGTGTTTCAAATGCTAGTAGTTTTTGCCTGTTTGTACTGCTGATTAATGCTGTTTGCATTCTTAATATGGCTAACATGTAATACATGAATGAACTACTGAGTTTTTGTTGCAAAGATATTACTGAGATTTGGCTGTTTGAGGAGTGGTTGCCTCAATAATTTACAACCGTGATATCAAGCATACTTCTATCTGCAGATTTCATAAAAGCTTGCACATCAAAACTGCGTTGGATAGCAATAGTTTGTATTGATCATCTTCATTTAAGAATCTGGTCACTTCTGTCACATAGGCTTTCTTTTTTGCTGTGCTAGCTTCAATTTTGAATTAATAATGTAGATTAAATGCATAAAGTGGTGAGTCAGTTTAAGGCGGCATAGGGCAGTAATACAAATTGTGTAGTTAGTAATCTGAAGGAGAATACTAAAATTATGATTATTTAAGAATTCCACCAGCATTTTTCTTGGATTAGGACAGTGGCAAAGTATTTCTCTGAAATAAAAATCAGAAGGTGCTGGAAATACTCAGCAGGTCAGGCAGCATATCATTTGGATGAAAGGTAATGAACATGAGATGTTAACTGTTTCGCTCTCCACAGGTACCTTTTCTTGTGTTTTTATTTCAGATTTCCAGCATCTGCTGTACTCTGCTTGTGGAAAAATGTCCTTCCTTGTGCTTTAGTTACCTTATGTTTTTACAGTTGGAATTGATTTGATGCACATACTGCGTAAATAGTCAGTGTTAATCAACTGTTTAGTTTTTCACTTAACAAGTATTATCTGGAGCAGAAAGTATTACTTTATCACCAGTTTTTCAAATCGGTATTACTTACAAAACTGCTTAATCAGAATTGCAGCTGTTGCTGTTCATTATTTTATATCATTGCTTTTTACTGAATTCATTTTGGGGAAAAGTGAGTTTTTTTTTTAATGTAGCTGTCCAAAGTAGTATTGTTCTTATTTTAACCTGTGGATGCGAAAGAAGTGAAAAGTGGCAATTTCATGTATGTGAATTCTGATGAAGAATAATTGTCTTGATTAGTTTTTGTCTGAAATGCTAGTCTCAATGTTGTTTCCCTGGAGGTGTGGCATTACAAGTATTTGTAAAGACATTTTAAGGTAGTCAAAAGGAATGAAAATAAATCAAATATTAACAATGCTTTATTTAGGTCTTGGTGGTGTAATGTAGGGTGATGTAATCATGACCAAAATGACCAAACTTTTCTTCCATAAGAGATGTGACTAAGTTTCTTGCTGCAATGGTGGATTAATTTAATGTGCATTTGAATAAATAATTATTTTAAATTAAGTGGTTTAAAATTTGGTTCAGTCAAATCTATTCCCATTTAAAAAAAAATAGTTACGTTTTTCCAGACTTCCTGGGCCATTGGAACATTCGGGTATTACGCAGTGGAGATGTAGTATCCTAATTAATCTGGTAAAATTTGCTCTTTACTGAATGCTTCATAGACAGTGTAAAAGAAAATTTACAAAAAATACTTCCATCAGAAAAATCATGGGTTGAAAGTTTGGGAACAAAGTTGAGGGTTAGCTGATTAAATTGTTACAAGGGTTGGACATCATTGAAATGGTAAATCCTTTTATTGCTTGGATCACGGTGTGGAAGTTACCATATTCACGTGCTTTTAAGACCCTTTGAACAGTTATGCTTTGCTAAACAGAATGCACTGGAATAGTGCAAATATGATCATTATAAATCTTCATTCTGTTGAAGTGCCACACCTGCAGTAAAATAAATCAATTTGAGAATTTATTTAGCACTTCCAATTTGCAAAGTAATGGGCAGTACTATAGTAATTGAGCTATTTAAAAGCAAGACTAAATTAATTACATTAACTTATTGATGCTGAGCGTAATTTTAAATACCTATATATCTGTCCACAATTTTTGTAGAAGTGAATCTATGTTGAGTATTCTGTTGATTCATTAATTGTCAAAGATTTAAAGTCGTACTGAAGTAATTTCAGTGGATTTCAGAAATGCTTATTCATTTTCAAAACAAGTGTATACACAATATATAGATGTCACTGAGAAGGTCAGCATTTAGTAGTTATCCTTATTTGCACGTGGGATCGTGAGCTATTTCCTCAATTGTTCACATGGTGAAAATACTTGCACAGTTTTAAGGAGTTTTAATGTTACGACGCACCAATAATGAATGAGTGGTAATATAATTCAAAGTCAGCCTAGTGTGCAACTTGGAGGGGTTACCTAGGAATGATTGCAATTCCTATGCATCTGCAGTCTTTTAGTGGGTAGCTGTCATCATTTCAGGAGATTGGCAAAACTTTGGTTGCTGTAGCTCATTTTGTGTGCATGTAGCCATGATCCTTTGGATGTGGAAGCAATAATTGTGCAAGCTGATAGGAGTGTTAATATTTGTTTTAAATTGCCAAGCTTCTCAAATGTTGGAGCTGAACATATCTGGGCAAATTGAGACCTATTACATGGAGTGTTCCTTAAATGTAGGTGGTGATAGATCTTCATGGAGTTAAATGGTAAATTGCATCTCCTAATACGTAAACTCTGATCTGTTTAGTTTGAAGATTCTTACAATATTAATGGGGGAATTCACTAATAGTAATGGAGTTGTGTGTTGAGTGGAGTGATTAGACTTAATATTAAGAATATTTACTTACTCTGCTTTGATTTAACACATCAAGAATGTGGAAAATAATAATATTTGCAACATTCCAAGAGACTTATGTTCTTTGAATAATTTTCTCTTCTCCCTTACCATTGCAGATATTTCTTTGACTGTAGTATTTACTGATGGCAGTTTGAAGATAGCTGGCATTGTTATTGTCATGCGTACGGAGATACAGTAAAAAAACTTTGTTTTGCATGGTAATCAGGCAAATCATGTGATACAAGAGTACAAAAGGCAGTGAAAGAGACTGGAAACAGAGTTTAGAGTATAGTGTTACAGCTTCTGAGACTGCAGCTAAAACAAAAAGTGCAAAGACTGCCGCAAAGTAGATTGGGAGATTGAGAATATATCCTCAGCATACGAGAGGTCCATTGCAGAGTCTGATAACAGTGGGGAAGAAGCTGGTCTTGAATCTGGTGGTACATGGTTTCAAGCTTTTGTATCTTCTGCCCGGGAGAGGAGAAAATGGTCAGTGGTCCTTGATCATGTTGTCTGCTTTTGTTGAGGCAACGAGAAGTGCAAATAGAGTTGATTGGTTGGGTGGGAGGGGGAGCTGGTATGCATGATGGACTTGGCCGCGTTCACAACCATTTACAATTTATTTTTGTCCTGGAATGTGTAGTTCCATACCATCCAGATAGGATACTTTGTATGTTACGTATGTAGAAATATGTCAGTCATTGAAGACGTTCTAAGTTCCCTTAATTGTCTGAGAAATAGAGACATTGATAGCTGTAATGTCAATGACTGAGTACTTTTGTCACAAGTGACAAGTCACAGTGAAATTCTTTGCTGTGTTGGACCAGGACAAATTGTTGGTGATATTTACATCTAAGAACTCGATCATCTTCACTTCAGCAACATTGACACAGACTGGTTCCTGAAGTTGATGACCAGATCCTTCATTTTGCTGAATTTGAGGGAGTTTGTTGTCTTGACACCAGATGACCAAATTCTTGATCTCCTTTGTGTACTTTGTCCTGTCATTCAAAATCCAGCCCACTATAATGATGCTAATTGCAAAAAACTTGTAAGTGTATAGGGAGTATAGTAAGAGGCTGAGGACGCAGCCTTGCAGACCACCGTGGCTGCAAATGATCATGGTTGCTGGTTTGTTCCCTTTTATGGGTCAGGAGTCAAGGATCCAGAGACAGAGAGGGTTGATGAGTCCCAGGTCCAGAAGATTGGAGATGAGTTTGGTTGGAAACAAGGCGTTGAAGGTGAACCTATAGTTAATAAACAGGACCCAGAGTGTAGGTGTCCTTGTTATACGGATGCTCCAGGGATGTGTGTAGGATAGGAGGGTGGACCTATTGCACTGGTCTTTGAATCATCCCTTGTACATGGTTAAAGAAGGCACATGCAACTGAAAAAAACCCATCCAAAATGTGAAGTAATCTATGTAATACAGGAAACTTCAGTCTGAAGAAGAGTCCCGACTTGAAATAATGTGAAATAATAAAATTCCCTCTACAGATGCTTTCTGACACTGAGTTCTTCCAGCACTTTTTTTTTTTTTTGACACGTTTTCCAAAAGAGTCTAAGGTGAAATTATTGTGCTGTCGTCTTGGGTCCAACGATTTTCTACTTTTCCCTGAATTAGATCTCTTCAATTTAAGCCCCACTTTAGCAAATGAATACACAATCCAGGCTAGCATTTCAGTATAGTTCCCTGAAAGTGTTGTTTTTTTTTTTACTGATGCAAGTTAGACTTGGGTCTGGTTTGTCAATCTTTTACATCCCATAATGAAAACAAAAATGTTGACATACAGCTCGTGTGGCCAATACATTATCCCAATCAATGGCACAAAAACAGATTACCAGTTATTTTAACGCTTGCTGTTTCTTGCTAACGTGCTGGAAGCACGTTGACTGAAACATTTCCTTACTTTGTAACATGACATAGTTGAAACGTAATTGGCTCTGAAGTGTTTTGAGATGTTTTTGGGGATGTGAAGATGAAAATTTGTTCTTCTAAGGCAAGCTCTTCAAAAACCATATTGGTAACATTTCGGAGCATTACTCGATGAGCAAGGATGCAATATTTTATCATGAGCCCCTTGCAGTGTTGTCCTAACCCATCAGGTTGGCCATTGGATGGATGATACACAAATAATTACTTGTAATTGCAACGTGTAATTTTGGTTACTGGTATGTTTGATAGCAAAGGAACTCGTGGTTAATGTCCAAGCCGAAATGCAGTTTTCCCTGCTGCCTTCAGTGTATGTGATAGGGGTTGTGATGAATGTCATATTATACATTGTGATTTTTCTTTTGGCCGTGTCTGAAAGGATCACGTATAGATTTTGGCTACAAGCAATTTATCTTTGGCCAGCAATTCAATGTAAATAAGACAGCAAATCCTGGTTTGTAGGTATGCAAATTTTGCCTGAGTTTCAATAGACAATAGATGCAGGAGTAGGCCATTTAGCCCTTCGAGCCAGCACTGCCATTCACTCTGATCATGGCTGATCATCCACAATCTGTACCCTGTTCCTGCCTTCTCCCCATATCCCTTGACTCTGCTATCTTTAAGAGCTCTATCCAACTCTCTCTTGAAAGCATCCAGAGAATTGGCCGGTCTGGCCGGTCTGGTCTAAGGCAGAGAATTCCACAGATTCACAACTCTGGGTGAAAAAGATTTTCCTCATCTCCATTCTAAATGGCTTAGCCCTTATTCTTAACCTGGTTCTGGACTCCCCCAACATCAGGAACATATTTCCTGCCTCCAATAATAATCTTATATGTTTCAAAAAGATTAATAATCTTATATGTTTCAATAAGAACCCTCTCATCCTTCTTAATTCCAGAGTATACAAGCCCAGCCGCTCCATTCTATCAACAAATGACAGGCCTGCCATCCCGGGAATTAACCTGGTGAACCTTTGCTGCACTCCCTCAATAGTAAGAATGTCCTTCCTCAAATTTGGAGATCAAAACTGCACACAATACTCCAGGTGTGGTCTCACTAAGGCCCTGTACATCTGCAGAAGGACCTCTTTGCTCCTAAACTGAACTCTTGTTATGAAGGCTAACATGCCATTTGCTTTGTTCACGGCCTGCTGACCCTACATGCTTACTTTCAGTGATTGATGAACAAGGACCCCCAGGTCTTGTTTTCCCAACTTGACACCATTCAGAAAATAATCTGCCTTCCTGTTTTTGCCACCAAAGCGGATAACCTCACATTTATCCACATTAAACTGCATCTGCCATGCATCTGCCCACTCACCCAACCTGTCCAAGTTAAGGGCCTGTCCCACGTGGCCGTCATTTGCACCTCATTTACACGTCATATGTCGAGCGCAAATCACGCGTCATCATGCCGTCTGGTGCGCGTGACGTCATTAGAATACCCTGCGGTGTGCGACGTGCAGCAACACATGGTTACGCACGGTGACGTAACCATGCATCACCACGCGATACACGTGAGACGTCGGGACGCAGCGTGCGACGCCAATGCGTCAGCATGCGTACCCAATGCGTCAGCATATGTGCGCGATACGTCACGCAGGTGGCACGCGAGGATTTCGTTAGGCATGAAATCCTGGAGCGCCGCGCGATACCACGCGCAACTCCACACTCCATGCCTCTCCATGCGCCTGTCCCGCGCTACCCACACGCTACCCGTGCATCACAACGCGTCGACCTATTTTACATATGACACGTAAATGAGGCGCAAATGACGGCCAAGTGGGACAGGCCCTTCACCCTGCATCCTCCTCACAGTTCACACTGCCACCCAACTTGGAGCAAACAATGGTCGAGTTTTGAATACTAAAATTGATATATAATATCGTGGTGTGTACTCCTCTCTTGTTAAAATAGATTAGCTGCCATATTCATGTGTTGGGATATTGTTTCATGGAATTTTATAGCAAATAAACCAAGGTTTTATTTTCACACAAAACCATGTAATCTAATCTAATCCTACTCTCCTGCTCATTTACCAGAATCTTTAATATTCCTCTTTTCAAATATACTGTCATTTAAATAGTCAAAACTTGACCAAGTTTAGTTTAGAGTTACAAGGCAGAACAGGTTCTTCGATCCACCGAGTCTACAGAGACCAACGATCTCCGCACATTAACACTATCCTACACATTTATAACAAACCATTTAACTTACAAACCTGTATGTTTTTGGAGTGTGGGAGGAATCCGAAGATCTTGTAGAAAACCCACACGGTCACCGGAAGAATGTACAAACTCTGTACAGACAACACCCGTAGTACGGATCGAACCAGGGTCTCTGGCGCTGCAAGGCAGCATCTCTACTGCTGTGCCACTGTGTCGCCTTTATCTTGTTGGGTGGCTAGTGGAATGTTAGCTGAGAAAATTCTACATTCAACTGAGATCCAAGCGCACTTTTCACATGGTGATTTTTCAACACTATTTGAGAGAATAATATCTGTATTTTTTTTCATTTGCATCTCAAGTACACAAAGACTAATTCTAATACTCCCACCAATATTCCAGAAGGAATTGAGTTTGAGAATCATCTGTAACTTTTGGTGCTCCATCATAATATTGGGAGGGCTATTTTTTTTTTACCATTGTAACAACCATAATGTTTTAACTTGGGGCAAACAATGGTCGAGTTTTGCAATATTAAAATTGATATATAATATCGTGGTGTGTACTCCTCTCTTGTTAAAATAGATTAGCTGCCATATTCATGTGTTGTGATATTGTTTCATGGAATTTTATAGCAAATAAACCAAGGTTTTATTTTCACACAAAACTATGTAATCTAATCTAATCCTACTCTCCTGCTCGTTTACCAGAATCTTTAATATTCCTCTTTTCAAATATCTCATTTCCTTATTAACAGTTTCTGAACTTTGCTCCCACAGTCGTTTGTGGTTAAAATTGCACATTTTGTGTATTTTTTGCCTTATTTGGTTTCTATTTTATTTGTCTTGAATTGCTGTCCAATCAAGATACATAATTCATAATTGAGGGTCCCTCATCAAGACTTTCAGTTTGTGTGTTTTTAATACTTTTTCTGCTGAAGCACATTCAGACCAATTAACCATTTCCCACTGTGTATGAAGGAAGTTCAGATGCTGTTTTAAACCAAAGATAGACACAAAATGCTGGAGTAACTCAGCGGGACAGGCAGCATCTCTGAAGAGAAGGAATGGGTGACGTTTCGGGTCGAGACCCTTAGTTAGACTGACGTCGGGGGGGGGGAGATAGAAACATAGAAAAATAGGTGCAGGAGGAGGCCATTCGGCCCTTCGAGCCAGCACTGCCATTCATTGTGATCATGGTCGATCGTCCCCAATCAATAACCCGTGCCTGCCTCCTCCCATATCCCTTGATTCCACTAGCCCCTAGAGCTCTATCTAACTCTCTCTTAAATCCATCCAGTGATAAGGAAGAGTTAAGGTTTGAAAACATGGCAAATGGAATGGCGATCAAGGAAAATGTAGAATAGATCATTGTTAGCTGGCAGTAGGTAACAACACAGCAAACATAAAATGTAGTCAGTGACTAAGGCTGGTTGGAGAACTGGGGAAGGATGGAGTGAGGGAAAGTAAGGGTTACTTGAAGTTAGAGAAGTCAATGTTCATTTTCCACTCTTGGGCGCTGGCTTTATCTCCTTAGTTGGAATAGGCAGATTTGATGACCCTCAAAACCAGTGAGAATGCATTAATATGATCAGGCGATGAGTGTGAATTGGTTGTGATACAGACTGAAGAAGGGTCCCGACCCGAAGCATCATTCATTGTGATGAGTGTCCTGCTGAGTCCTGTCCTGCTGAATTACTCCAGCATTTTGTGTCTATCTTCGGTGTATAACCAGCATCTGCAGTTCCTTCCTACACATGAACTCATTTTTGTGCTATTGGGTATTTCCAGTGTTCTCTTTTACTTCAGATTTTCAGCAGCTGCTGTATTCTGCCTCTTTTTCTTCTATTCTCGTTCAGTCTATGTAGTGAGCTCCTTCCCTTAGCCGGTGCGAAAACACTTGTTCAGACTGATTGTAGGAGGGGAAAAGAAAGCTGCAAAGTGGAGAGGCAGGATAAAGCGTGGCAGGTAATAGGTCGACGCAGGCAGATGGTTGGAACAAAGACCAGAGATAAGAACTGAAGGTGTGAGTTTGCGGAGTTGCAGATTGTGAAGCCAGGGGAGAGAAATGTAGCAGGAGGGAGAGGTTCACGTGGAGGGGAGAGATAGGTGGGAGTCCAGGTGGGAGTGAAGGGGGGTGGGAAATGTGTGGAAGAGAAAGGGGGGGGGGGTTAGAGGTTACCTAAAATTTGGGTCTTGGATATTCTCAGTACCCTCCATAAAGTTTGGGACAAAGACCCATCATTTATTTATTTATTTGCCTCTGTACTGCACAATTTGAGCTTTGTAACAGCAAACATCACATGTGGTTAAAGTGCACATTGTTGGGTTTTAATGAAGGCCATTTTTATCCATTTTGGTTTCACCATGTAGAAATTACAGCAGTGTTTATACATAGTCCCCCCCCTCCCACATTTTAGGGCGCCATAATGTTTGGGACACAACAATGTAATGTAAATGAAAGTAGTCATCTTTAGTATTTTGTTGCATATCCTTTGCATGCAATGACTGCTTGAAGTCTGCGATTCATGGACATCACCAGTTGCTGGGTGTCTTCTCTGGTGATGCTCTGCCAGGCCTGTATTGCAGCCATCTTTAGCTTATGCTTGTTTTGGGGGCTAGTCCCCTTCAGTTTTCTCTTCAGCATATAAAAGGCATGCTCAATTGGGTTCAGATCGGGTGATTAACTTGGCCACTCAAGAATTGACCATTTTTTTAGCTTTGAAAAACTCCTTTGTTCCTTTAGCAGTATGTTTGGGATCATTGTCTTGCTGTAGAATGAACCGCCGGCCAATGAGTTTTGACGCATTTGTTTGAACTTGAGCAGATAGGATGTGTCTATACACTTCAGAATTCATTATGCTACTACCATCAGCAGTTGTATCATCAATGAAGATAAGTGAGCCAGTACCTTCAGCAGTCATACATGCCCAGGCCATAGCACCCCCACCACCGTGTTTCACAGATGAGGTGGTATGCTTTGGATCTTGGGCAGTTCCTTCTCTCCTCCATACTTTGCTCTTGCCATCACTCTGATATGTTAATATTCGTCTCATCTGTCCACAAGACCTTTTTCCAGAACAGTGGTTGCTCTTTTAAGTACTTCTTGGCAAACTGTAACCTGGCCATCCTATCTTTGCGGCTAACCAGTGGTTTGCATTTTGCAGTGTAGCCTCTGCATTTCTGTTCATGAAGTCTTCTGCGGACAGTGGTCATTGACAAATCAACACCTGATTCATGAAGAGTGTTTCTGATCTGTCGGACAGGTGTTCAATTTTTCCTTTATTATCGAGAGAACTCTTCTATCATCAGCTGTGGAGGTCTTCCTTGGCCTGCCAGTCCCTTTGCGATTAGTAAGCTCAAGAGTGTTCTCTTTCTTCTCAACGATGTTCCAAACAGTTGATTTTGGTAAGCCTAAGGTTTGGCTGATGTCTCTAACAGTTTTATTCTGGTTTCTCAGTATCATAATGGCTTCTTTGAATTTCATTGGCACAACTTTGGTCCTCATGTTGATAAACAGCAATAAAAGTTTCCAAAGGTGACGGAAAGACTGGAAGAAAGACTAGGTGCTGAGAGTTCTCTTATACCTGCATTAAGGAGGCAATTAAACACACCTGAGCAATTACAAACACCTGTGAAGCCATGTGTCCCAAACATTATGGTGCCCTGAAATGGGGGGACTATGTATAAACACAACTGTAATTTCTACATGTTGAAACCAAAATGTATAAAAATGGCCTTTATTAAAATCTGACAATGTGTACTTTAACCACATGTGATTTTTTTTCTATTACAAATCTCAAATTGTGGAGTAAAGAGGCAAATAAATAAATAATTGGTCTTTGTCCCAAACATTATGGAGGGCACTGTATGTTCTTGGGTACAGTGAAATTCTTTAATTTGCATACAATGCCATTAAATCACACCATACATAAGTGCAATCATCCAAGTAAAAGAATACAACAATTGAGTAGATTTCATCTGAATCAGTATACAAAGAATCGCAATGTTTCCAGGGCCATCTTTAGCTATCAAGTCCTCTGCTATCTGATTCCCCTACTCTGGGTAAAAGACTGTGTAATGTGTTATCTATTTCCCTCCTGCACTCCAAAGAATAAAATCCTAGCCTGCCCAACCTTTACCTGTAGCTCAGGCCCTTGAGTCTTGGCAACATCTTTGTAAATCTTCTCAACACTCTTTCAAGCTTAATTACTTCAAGTTCTGAAAGGCTGATTCCCATTAGCTTAAAGGCCTGACCTAGATTATCCAAAGCGGGATCTGTGCGGCAAACCAGCTTGCTGCTGCGACTCAGTGCTACATGTATCTGTTGAATACGTTGGTGGGGATGTTGCATGCTGTGGTGGGTGGGTGGAATGCACTGCCTGGATGTTGGTGGAAGCAGATATGTTAGTGCCTATTGGACAGGCACATGGATATGTAAGGACATGGATCACGTGCAGGCAGAGGGGATTAGTTTAACTTGACATCATGTTTGGCAGGGACATTGTAGTTCCTGTGCTGTATTAGACAATAGACGCAGGAGGAGGCCATTCAGCCCCTCGAGACAACACTCCAATGTGATCTTGGCTGATCATCCACAATCAGTACCCCGTTCCTGCCTTCTCCTCATATCCCTTGACTCTGCTATCTTTAAGGGCTCTGCTAGCTCTTTCTTGAAAGCATCCAGAGAACAAGGCAGAGAATTCCACAGACTTTCAACTCTCTGTGTGAAAAAGTATTTCCTCATCTCCGTTCTTAATGGCTTACCCCTTATTCTTAAACTGTGGCCCCTGGTTCTGGACTCCCCAAACATCGAGAACATGTTTCCTGCCTCTGGCGTGTCCAAACCCTTAATAATGTTATATGTTTCAATAAGATCCCCTCTCATCCTAAATTCCAGAGTATACAAGCCCAGCCACTCCATTCTATCAACATATGACAGTCCCGCCATCCCGGGAATTAACCTGGTGAAATTATGCTGCACTCCCTCAATAGAATGAGCGTCCTTCTTCAATTTGGGAGACCAAAACTGCACACAATACTCCAGGAGTGGTCTCACCAGGGCCCTGTACAACTGCCAAAGGACCTCTTTGCTCCGATACATAACTCCTCTTGTTATGAAGGCCAACATGCCATTAGCATTCTTCACTGCCTGCTGTACCTGCATGCTTACTTTCAGTGACTGATGAACAAGGATCCCCAGATCCCTTTTCCCAATTTGACTCCATTTAGATAATAATCTGCCTTCCTGTTTTTGCCACCAAAGTGGATAACCTCACATTTGCCCACATTAAACTGCATCTGCCATGCATCTGCCCACTCACACAACCTGTCCAAGTCACCCTGCATCCTCATAGCATCCTCTTCACAGTTCACACTGCCACCCAGCTTTGTGTCATCTGCAAATTTGCTAATGTTACTTTTAATCCCTTGTATATTGTAAATAGCTGCGGTCCCAGCACCGATCCTTGCGGTACCCCACTAGTCGCTGCCTGCCATTCTGAAAGGGATCCGTTAATCCCTACTCTTTGTTTCCTGTCTGCCAACCAATTTTCTATCCATGTCAGCACTCTTCCCCCAATACCATGTGCTCTAATTTTGTCCACTAATCTCCTATGTGGGACCTTATCAAATGCTTTCTGAAAGACCAGGTACACTACATCTATTGGCCCTCCCTTGTCCATTTTCCTAGTTACATCCTCAATGTAACTTTTCCTGTACTCACTTCCCCTTTAACTCCATCTTTATACTTGCCAATCCCTCAGGGGCAGAAATCCCGGGGGGGGGAGGGGGGGGGGGGGGGACAGGGGACACACATCCCCCTCATGTTTTGAGAGGATGGGGACGATTTCCCCCCCCCCCCCCATGTTTTGTAATCCGTATTTTAAAACTTGGTTAAAAAAAAGCTATTAAAAAATCTCCTCTTTCCGCGAGACAGTGGGGGTGGGACTGATGATCGAGGGCGCCGATTGGACGAGAGAGACGTGGGTCAGCAGGCAGCGGGGGGGGGGGGCGGGACAGATGTTTCAGCGCGATAATTGGAGGAGGGAGGTGTCAGTCAGAAGCGGAAGTAGGGGGTTGGGACTGAGGATGGAGCGCGGTGATTGGGGGAGGGAGACGTCCGTGGAGTAAAGATCATAGAGCGGAGTTTGAATCGGCCTGTTCGTGGGGCTTTTCATCGCCCCGCCCGTCCGGCGGCGGGATCTTCCACCGCCCCATGGTCAAATTGCTGCATCGAGGCTCCCGATGTTGAAGCCTCCGCGAACGGGCCGATTGTAACCCCACGATTCTGGGCGAAGGAAGCTGCTGTTGTTGGAGTTTGGAGTCGGTCACCAACCAGGTCAGTTCCCGGTGTACCGTCCACAGGGCCCATGGCCAAAACCTCACGTGTGTGCGCGTGCGACCACCAAGAAATTGTGTCGTCCCCCCCCCCCATGTTTTGAAAGCGATTTCCGTGCCTGCAATCCCTCCCCCCACTATTTATTTTAAACCCACACGTGTATTGTTCTATGCTCTAAGTTGAACTATCTTCTGAGATGTTTACAGGATTGCATACCCTCTTGGCTGACAGTATTTTCTCTTCTGATACTATTCATTAAAGAACAAGTTGTCTGACTCTCTCAATCTGTTTTAGTGATGCTAATCATGTGATCTACAATTTCATTATTGTTTGTGCAACCTTGCTGAGCTGAAATTGGCTGTTTTATTTAACTATTTATAGTAATTACACCTCAGAAAATTGCTTTGAAACAAGCTGATGTTGTTTATGGGGGCATATTTTTCACTATATATACCATCCTTTGTGAACCAACCCTAAATGTCTTCAACAGCTATCCCATCTCCAAAATGTAAAGGATATCTTTAGTTGTCATCATTTCACTCCTTAATTACCATTAATTTAATTAATTACAATTTATATGACTCTTTATTCAAATAAACCAGCAAAACTATCATGGTAGCTATCATAAGTAATACATTATGTTACTGAGACTTTGCTCCACTGTCCATCATTTCATGTTTTTGACATTCTGATCCTTATTGGCAATTTGCCTGTCATGCCTTTGATAGCATTCTGCTATTGTTATTTTTATGAATGCATAAGCAAGGCTCCAGCAGTACAGCTTCTTATTGACAACAGTCTGATCAGTCTGAAGCAGGGTCTCGACCCGAAACATCATCCATTCCTTTTCCTCAGAGATGTTGCCTGTCCCGCTGAGTTACTCCAGGATTTTGTGTCTATCTTCTTATTGACAACTCCCTTCCCACCAATAATTGTGTTATGTATGCCGATGGACTTGTATCTCTCCCTGTTTGTTTCCCTGCCTACTATATTTATGCAGTTTTTCATTTGTACGATTCTGTTTGGTTTCCTCTGGGAACTTTATACTTGGGGTATTAACTGGTTCCCCTGTCTGCTTGCAAAAGGCCAATGCTAAGGGATTGAAATATTGATGTGGTTGACTTTGAGTTGAGTTTCAGAGCAGATATACAAAGATTGTAATTAAAACATGTACATAATAGAGTCATACAGCATAGAAACAGGCCCTTTGGTCCAGCTTGCCTACGTCGCCCAACATGCCCCATCTACACTAGTCCCACCTGCCCACTCTTGGCCCATCGCCCTCTAAACCCGTCTTATCTGTGTACCTGTCAAATTGTCTCTTAAATGTTATGGTAATAACTGCCTCAACTTACCTCCTCAGGCAGCTCATACCATATACCCATCTCCCACCGGATCACCTACAAAATCCTGGTCCTCACCTACAAAGCCCTCCACCATCTGGTCCCCCCATATCTCACTGACCTCCTCTCCCCCTACCAACCTTCACGGTCCCTCAGATCCACATCAGCCGGTCTCCTCTCCACAAATCCAACCTCCGCAGTTTTGGGGACAGAGGCGTCTCCAGGGCAGCTCCCAGACTCTGGAACTCCCTCCCCCAACTGATCCGCAATTCCGTGTCCCTCACCATCTTCCAGTCCCGCCTCAAGACCCATCTCTGCCTATCCTTAGCCCCACGTTCCCCTCCCTTTTCATCTGTGCTTGAATTGCCTCATATTGTGTTTTGAATTGAATTCTGTCTTTACTTTGTGTACTAGTCATGTCTCTACTATTTATTTCATTCCGCTTACATGTTTTTCCTCTACTTGCTAAATTTTTGTAAGGTGTCCTTGAGACTCTTGAAAGGCGCCCATAAATAAAATGTATTATTATTATTATTACCCTTTGTGTGTTTAAAAAAAAAAGAGTTACCCCTCTGATTCCTATTAAATTTCCCCCCCCTCACCTTAAATCTATGTCCTCTGGTTCTCAATTCCTCTACTCTGGGCAAAAGATTCTGGGCAAAAGATTCTGTACAATTACTCGGTCTGTTCCCCTCATCTCTGTAAGATCACCCCTCATCCTCCTACTCTCCAAGGAATAAAGTCCTAGCCTGTTCAACCTTCCCCTGTGGCTCGAGCCCTCGAGTCCTGGCAAGTCCTTGTAAATCTTCACTGTACCCTTTCCAGATGGACAGCACCTTTCCGATAACATGGTGACCAAAACTGTTGATTTTGCACCTTTAAATGTGTAAGATAAATCAAACTGGCCTAGCAGGGAGGCAGAACATAAAGCCAGTTAGAACAGTATGGCACCGGAACTGGCCCGCCGGCCCATAATGTCCATGTCGAACATGATGCCAGCTTAAACTAATCTCTGCCTGCATGTGATCCATTTCCCTCCATTCCCTGCATATCCATGTATGTAACTAAAAACCTCTCAAACATCACTATCATATGTGCCTTCATCACTATCCCTGGCAGCGTGTTCCAAGTTTGTCTCCTTAGAGCTAATTCCCTCTAATGTCGGCAGCATTTTGGCAAAATAAATTACACTTTAGGTTGGTTTGTGAAAGATTTTCTTATGGTAACCAGCAGTTGTTGGTACCTTCATGGCATGGGTAAGAAGGACATCCTTGCAGTCCTTCATTTGGCCAAGTATACTGTCCAACAAGTTACAGTGTGTGGACTGAGGAAGCTACCATGAGATTTTATGTTTGCCTTTACAATTAAAACATTGTTGGTTATGACTAGTTCATGCTCAGTATTATATGATTAGTTCATGCTCAGTAGTATGTAAAGAAAATGACCCTGTTAAAGTTAGGTTCCCCCCCCCTCCCCTGCTGGTCTTTGACAGAGGGTTGTGACTTTTCCCACCACATCATTCAAGTGGTGCAGGATGTTTCTTTTATCTTCCTCTGGGATGTAGTTATGGATTTTTTCCTCCCAAAGTCAAAGGCCACCTTTTCCAGTTCCATACCTTTGAATGCTGGGGATATGTACGGATGACCCAAGAATATTGCTTCCTTGTTGGAGTGAGCCAAACAGTAGTAGGTTATCCATTAATTTGACAGCTAGAGTCACGGAGATGCTGCACACTCCAGAAGAAGGTGTACACTTTCTTCTCGCACTCGCCCTTGTTCTTTGAACTGTCCATCTTGTGCACTTTGTGTCTCACTCAGTGAAGAGATGTCAATTTTGAGTTCCCAAGTTATGAATGCAGACCATCTGAAAGATGCTACGACCTGGGCTGTATGTGCTGCGACTGCATGAGGGTCCTGAGATACCAGATCTTGAAGTTCCCTTTTTGTGATATATTTTAATGTGGTGTGGTCACTGCACAACATCGAGCTCACAACACAGGATGAATCCAATGGGCAAGAGAGATGATGACAACTGAGGACTGCATTGACACATTGGTGGACACATCCACTCACGAGTGCACTTGCCCACTTGCCCACTGCCTCCATCCACACTTTCCATGACCCCTCACCCGTTATTTTCCTTGTCCCGGAACTCTTCAGATTAAGTATTGTGTAAGCCTTGATCCCAACCAATAGAGTCGACCTAGTCCAACATGACCAGTGTCAAGCATGGCTGTGTCATTGTCCTATTAATTCCTCCCCACCCTCCCCCCCCCCCCCCAGTCCCATTCCTCCAATCCTTCTTGCGACATGCTGCTCTCATCTCCACCAGGTTTCCCACTTCCATGTTACTGCATTTGGTGCTAATGTTTTAAATCCTATAATGGAAGAACGAACCATGATCATTTTGGGTGATCATTTTGTGGAGCACCTGTGTTCTGTGAGGCATGACCCTTAGCTTCCTGTTGCTTGGCCAATCTCTGTGGTCTTCTACATTGTTGGGACAAAGCTCAACATCAGTTGCATCAATTAGGTAGTGAAATTGTAAGGGAGTGGAGCACTTGGGTAATTTGATTGTTGAATGTGGGTTGTGATGAACTTGACAATTTCTTGTTGGCTCTGTATAATGGAGGGAAACATTTATACAGAGGTAGTATAGAGTTAGTGAAGGAGCTGATAAGCACTTCATCTGTAGATTTGTGCAAAATCAGCATGTTTCAGCAAAATTGTGTTTCTTGGGTAATGGAAAATGCTTGGAGCTAAATAAATGTTTAATTCTGTCAGGGACAAAGGGTGGAAACCAGATGCTATTTTTAAGTCTGAGTAGTTTGTGGAATACTGTACTTTGGACATTTGAATGAAGTAGTGTCTCAGGTTAAATATCCTGCCCTTAGGTGGTATGGCGCTTTTAGAAGCGGAGAGTAAAGGCTAAAGTACACTCATTTGAAGCAGAGGAGTGTACTGTTGCATACATTCTGTTGGATGAGATTAAATTTATATCATTTTATATCATTTTAAATCTTGTGCAGTGAGTCACAGGAAATGCAACCTCAGGCAGATTTGAATAGCAATGCAGTCATACCCAGTTGAAAGAAACTGTCAGCTTCATTTAGGAATGTTTTCAAAATGGTACTCGTCACTTGGAGATTGTAGATTGCTCTCTATGTAAGTAAACACAGAGTTGGAATCTTGGCTGGAAATAAAAAGCACATTATTTTCACAGCTCAAGAGGCTACACTGCAGCCCATTGCGTTCATGGCACCTTCCATTTTGCCGATTGTTTTTCCATGACCAATTATATTTCCTTTAGCAAACCATGATTCTTGCAGAGTTCCAGATCTTAAACTACTTTCCATGTAAGAAGAAAAGTATCCCTGTTGATGCTTGGGCACTTTGCAATGGTAATGTCATTGATTGTCAAGGACAGGTGGTTAGATTTTCTCTGGTTGAAAATGGTTATTGCCTGGGATTTTTGTGTTGTGAATGTTACTTGCCACTTATTAGCCCAGGAGGTCTCAGAATTGTTTAGGCGCACAAACATGAGCAGTTTCATTTGCTGAGGTGCTGCGAGTGGAATTCAATATTATACAATTGACAATGTAATCCCGTAAATGACGGGAGGAAGATCAAGGATCTGAAGATAGTTGGAATATTATGGTTCGATATCAGTGGTTTCAAATTAAATATGCTCCGGCACGCCTTAATCTTAACTGGACTATGACAAACATTCTAATTCCATGAATGCATTGTGCAATACAAAATGCCACGTTTTATTTGTGCAGATGATTCATCTTGCTAATATGTATTATTAAGAGTCAAGAGTGTTTTATTGTCACATATACTAGACTAAGTGGAACTCGTTGGGTCCCTGTCACACGGGAGGCCTGGTCCCCCAACGCAATCCGTTCCTCCAACGCAGGATTCCATCACTCACCCTTAGCCCCCAACTGTGCAGGCACGGCTCATTCCCATCATCCCCCGGCACTCCATCCCCCTTCTCTTCACCCTCCCTCTTCTTCCCCCTCCTCACCTCTCCCTCACCTCTGCTTTCCCCTACCCTCAGTCACTCCCTCTCTACCTCCATAACTCCTCCCCCCACCCCCCTCCTCTCCCTCTATCCCCCACCCCCTCCTCCCCCACTCTCCCTCCTCACCTCCCCCACATCCCTCCCTCTCCCTCCCTACCCCCTCCTCTCCCTCAATTCCCCCACTCTCCCACCTCACCTCCCCAGGATCTCGAGGTTGCCGCTCCTCTCCCTTCTTGCGTGCCCCGGAGAAGCATCAGCCGTCGGCACCCTCAGAGCCAGGTTCAGCGGCCAGGCCTCTGGATACCCGGCAGGAACGCCGTGCAGGCAGGCGGGCTGCGCCGGCAGAAAGCTGGGTGCCAGCAGGCAGGTGGGCGCCAGCAGGCAGGCAGGTAGGTGGACCGTGCCGGCAGGAAGGTGGGCGCCGGCAGGGAGGCGGACCGCAGCCGGTTACTGACAGCGGAGGTTTTTAAACCTTAATAACTTTTAATAAATACCTCCGGAACAAAACTTGGTGCATTAGCAGCACAGGACAACAATGAGTAAGGTGGTGGAAAATCGTAGCGCTATCGCGTACCATTTTTGCACAAATGTAAAAACAACACAAACCAGAAGTTAGCAAGATGAGAGTTTTAGTTATGTACAGATGTCCCAACATCAGCAAAATTTTCACAATTACAGCAGAGCCTTTATTTATGCTGCACCACGTGCAATCTCCCTCTGCATCTTGTTGGCTCACTCATTCCTACCCACCCAAGCAGTGCCGTACGTGGCTGCTATTTGTATACATTGGGTATGCAAGCAAATAATTTCACTGTGCTTAGTCACATATGACAATAAAGTATTCAATTCCACCTGCCCAGGTACTTTGCCCTGCAACCTTAAAAGATGTCATAAGGTCATGTGATGCGAGCACAATTAGGCCCCACCACCTATTTTCGTACCTGCCCCTCCACCTATTTTCGTATCATCTGCAAACTTGGCCACAAAGCCTTCAATCCCCTCATCCAAATCATTAATGTACAAAGTGAAGAATAGCAGGCCCAGTACCGAACCCTGAGGAACTCCGCTAGTCACTGGCAGCCAACCAGAAAAAGCCCCCTTTATTGCCTCTCTTTGCCTTTGCCCTCCAGCCAACCTGCTATCCATGCAAGTATCTGCCCTTTGATACCATGGGCTCTCATCTTCCTTAGCAGCCTCACATGTGGCACCTTATAAAAGGCTTTCTGAAAATCTAGGTAAACAACATCCACTGACTCTCCTTTGTCTGTCCTACTATTTATTTCTTAACAGAATTCCAGTAAATTCATCAGGCAAGATCTTCCCTTCCAAAACCATGCTTACTTCGATCTATTTTCCATGAACTTTTAAGTACTCCGTAATCTCATCCTTCAAAATGGACTCTAAAATCTTACCAGCCAAGGAAGTCCGACTAACTGGCCTATAGTTCCCATTATTCTGCTTTGCTCCCTTCTTGTACAGTGGGTAATATTGGCAATTTTCCAATCATCTGGAAAAGATGTAACACCGATCTCTATATCTCCTCCCTCACATCCAGCCAGTGACCCCAGCTTTACTTCCATGTGAGAAAGAGGTTCACATGCACTGCCTCTAATCTCATCTACTGTATCCTGCGTTCACTCTGTGGCTTCCTTTATATTGGCGAGACCAACTCGCCGACTGTTTCGCTGAGCTCTTGTGCTCAGGTCATCAAAACCTACGGGATCTCCCGGTTGCTAATCATTTTAACTCCCCTTCCTAATCCTATACTGACCTTTATGTCCTGGGCTGTCTCCATTGCCAGAGTGAGGCCACATGCAAACTGGTGAAATAACACCTAATTTTCCACTTGTTATGAATGTAGAATTCTCCAATTATGCTGGAGAAAGGTCCCGACCCAAAACATCACTATCCATGTTCACCAGATATGCTGCCTGACCTGCTGAGTTACTCAAGCACATTGTGCTCACGCACAAGTTATCTGGACACAAAAACTATAAGGTGATAACATGAGTTGTGAGCAGTAATGGCTGTGAATTAGAATATTTAATTTTAAGCTAATGGAGCTTTTTTTTGTATTTTTAAAAAACATTTTCAAACTGTTATGTATCAGATCATACGATGTTACATTTATTACAGAATTATAATTATTTCTGTATTACATTTGTTGATTTGAAGACAAATTGCCCGAGTTTGTTAAACGCATTCTCTTGCCTCTGCAATGAATCCTGTGGACTAACACCATTGTCCTACATTTCCCTGACATGTGCATTCTGATAGAATTTGTAGGCCCCAAAATAGTTATCTTCACATACAATGCAAAGAGATTTTTAATTTTGTATAATGACGTGCATTTTGGGATATCAGTCATAGTCATCGTGCATTCACTATCTCCAATGGTGATGGCAAACATTATGCCCAATATCCAAAACAAGCTTATGGATCATTACAGTGGCTTCCCTTCTACAATAGATAATGGAATTATTCAATGTCTTGTCAATTAACTTTACTTATTTGACCCAGACTGAGATGGTGTGTCCTTGCTTTTCACCCTACAAGTAGTTGTATTCAATGGCCAATCTTCATTATTTCATACTGTCCGCTACCTTCTACAAGATTCCACTGCCAGGCATCTTTGTCTCCCCACCCTGGTCTGCTTTCCAAGGCCATGTCCAGCCAGAGATTTCCGGGTGCACTCTTCCATCTGCACCAAATGTTCCTGCTTATATGACAGCTTGCTCATGCAACCATGGACAATACTATTTCCTGAAAGATGAGAAAGGAAAGGTAACTCAAACAATTATTCCGGTTAAGCAACAAATCACTTGCACACCTTCAAATTTAGTGTATTACATTTCCTGGTCATGATGAGGCCTTCTCTGTACCGGAGAAATCGCATGCAGATTGAATGACAGAACACTCCATTCAATATGTCGGTGTGGCCTTGAATTTCCACAGCTTGCCACTTTAGCTTTCCATTTCCTTCCACTGTTGTTGCCATCCTAATCTATTCCAGCAAAGCCCAATATAAGATAAAGGAACAGCACATCTTCAATCATGGCCGTTTGTAGCCTTTGGGACTATAGAATTAGCCAGTTTCACATGACCTAGCCTTTCTCACGGGCCGTGGAAAGGAGGGGGGGGGGGGGGGAGGGGTTGGGGGGGACTGCATTTTTAGCGATGTTTCCCCCGGGAGTTAGCGGATGTACTTTATGACCCACACGGGTGGTTCAGTGTCTGTAGGAAGCACCAACCTCATCCGTAACACACCGGAGGGGGATGGGGGTCAGCAACTCACTGCGGTGGGGGGGGAGACTGAGAGCATGTTCATAATCCTGTGGTGGAACAAACACGAAGTTGTTCCAAGAGACGTACAACATGGACTTCGGGTGATCACACCAGAGGCAACGGCAGATGACAAACTCGGCAGAAAGTGGAGAGACAGCGCTTCAGGAGACCTTTCACAAAGAGGGCTTGGCCTAGCACTGTAAAAGTCTGGGAGGAAGAGCAAGGCAATAGGGGAGATAGACACAAAATGCTGGAGTAATTCAGTAAGGCAGCATCTATGGAGAAAATGAATGGGTGACGTATCGTTTCGGGTTGGGACCCTTCTTCAGAGATGCTGCCTGATCCACTGAGTTACTCAAGCATTTTGTTTCTATTTTCGATATAAACCAGTGTCTGCAGTTCCTTCCTACACAAGGCAAAAGGGGACCTAGGAGGGTGCTCGTTCAATGAGACGGGCTAGGCTCAATGGGCCAAATGGCCGCCTTCCACTGCACCCATCGACTCCAGCAGCAATATTGGTGCCAAGCACACCTCCCTGCATGTCAACATCACCAGCGCGACACAACCACTCTTGCCCAACACCAACCTCCCATCCCAACTCCCCTCTCTTCCCCCCCCCCCCCATCACGGCGTACCCCACCCACCCAGGGTGCTCTGCCCTCCCTCGGGTCATGGGGTACTACATATGCCACTCGGTCTCACTGACACTGAGCCCCTTCCCGGGGCAGTCCTGCCATCACCCCGTCCATCTACACACTCGGAAACACAGCGATAAACGGAGCGGGCGTGGGTGCCCGGTAACCAAGACCTCAGTGACCTGTCGCCCAGATCCCCCGGTAACCGATTCCCCTGGTACCCGGTGACCGGTGTGTCCCAGGTATGTGGGAGATATCCCTCCACTTTTGGGAGAATATATCCCCCCATTTGTTGTGGTCGGGGATGGCCTGTATTATTATCCCCTAGTTTTTGGAGGTCGACCAATAACAAAAATAATAATCACCTGCTCTTATCTCTCATGTCGGCTCTACATTATCTTAAAGGTACCAAACAAAAAACATTGAAATCATACTTCCACAATGCACTAAAACATGATTTTAATACATCAAATTTCAAAAAGTCGCTACTGTGGGACCGCCCCTCTCACACCCTCGCCCCACCCGCTCAGTTACTCCGCTCCCTCGCCAGGTACCCCTGAGGCTGGTGATCAGTGATCGCTCAGCCCCCCCACTTTCAAAAACGCTCCACGGCCCCTGTTTCTTGTTTGTATCAATACAGGCTTACTCTAATGCAAAGTCATCCACATTAACTAACTTTTAGACACAAAACTCAGTGGGACAGGCAGCACCTCTGGAGAGAAGGAATTGGTGACGTTACTCCAGCATTTTGGTTCTACATTTGGTGTAAACCAGCATCTGCAATTCCTTCCTACACATTAAACTCTTTTTTATTCGTTTGACAAATGCTCTCTGATCTATTGACTATTTCCAGTGTTCTCTTTTACTCCAGATTTTCAGCAGCTGCTGTATTCTGCCTCTGTTTTTCAGCACGCTCTTTTTCTTCTATTCTCATTCAGCCTATGTTTACGCTCCCTTAGACGGAACTAAGGGTCCATTAAATGGAACTATGACAATTGTGTTACCTGGGCAATTTTGACCTTAGCCCTATGACTCATTTCTCTCCATTCCTCCCTACCTCTGCAACTTGTAACATACTTGTTCAATCACTTTTATATTTTATCACTTTTACATTGAAATGAAAATCATTCACCTGAAAATTAACTCTCTTGCCTCAGATGCTGCCTGATGCTGAATCCACACATTTCTGATTTTATCTTGCCCACATTTATTGATGACAGATTTTGGATTTTTCATTACAGCTAGAATCATTTAATCTGCATTAAGCAAGCATTGCATAGAATATAAAGCACAGGAATTATTTAGGAGTAACTTGACTGAGCTGGTGTTTATACTTCACCGATCTACCTCTATCTATATTCTATCTACCTCTCCATGGGCATTTTTGCATATCTTTTTGTTCTTTCCTTCTGTATTTTATTTGTCTAGTTTATTTTTGAAATCATTCAAACTGTTAGCAATTGGTTCCTTGGTCGCAGGTTCCACATTGTAACTTACTCAACAAAGAGTTTATTTTTAAATTTCCCTGTTTGATTGAACATAACTGTCTTCTGTTGTTGGCTAGGAAGGAACTGCAGATGCTGGTTTACCCCGAAGTTAGACATGCTGGAGTAACTCAGCGGGACAGGCAGCATCTCGGAAGAGAAGGAATGGGTAACGTTTCGGATCGAGACCCTTCTTCAGACCCAAGATGTAATCTATTCCTTTTCTCCAGAGATGCTGCCCGTCCCACCGAGTTACTCCGGCATTTTGTGTCTATCTTCTGTTAATGGCTGCTAGTTTTGTATTTTCACATAACTGGAGGCATTCATAATTTTAACTACAGTGCCTTCCATAATGTTTGGGACAAAGACCCATCATTTATTTATTTGCCTCTGTACTCCACAATTTGAGATTTGTAATGGAAAAAAATCACACGTGGTTGAAGTGCACATTGTCAGATTTTAATAAAGGCCATTTGTATACATTGTGGTTTCACCATGTAGAAATTACAGCAGTGTTGAAACATAGTCCGTCAATTTCAGGACACCATAATGTTTGGGACACAGGAATGTCATGTAAATGAAAGTAGTCATGTTTAGTATTTTGTTGCATATCCTTTGCATGCAATGACTGCTTGAAATCTGCGATTCATGGACATCACCAATTGCTGGGTGTCATCTCTGGTGATGCTCTGCCAGGCCAGTATTACAGCCATCTTTTGCTTATGCTTGTTTTGGAAGCTAGTTCCTTTCAGTTTTCTCTTCAGCATATTAAAGGCATTCTCAATTGGGTTCAGATCGGGTGATTGACGGGCATTCAAGAATTGAGCATTTTCTAGCTTTGAAGAACTCCTTTGTTGCATTAGCAGTATGTTTGGGATCATTGTCTTGCTGTAGAATGAACCGTCGGCCAATGAGTTTTGAGGCATATGTTTGAACTTGAGCAGATAAGATGTGTCTATACACTTCAGAATTCATTATGCTACTACCATCAGCAGTTGTATCATCAATGACGATAAGTGAGCCAGTACATTCAGCAGTCATACATGCCCAGGCCATAGCACCCCCACCACCGTGTTTCACAGATGAGGTGGTATGCTTTGGATCTTGGGCAGTTCCTTCTCTCCTCCATACTTTGCTCTTGCCATCACTCTGATATAAGTTAATCTTCGTTTCATCTGTCCACAAGACCTTTTTCCAGAACTGTAGTTACTCTTTTAAGTACTTCTTGGGGAAACTGTAACCTGGCCATCCTATTTGGCTAACCAGTGGCTTGCATCTTGCAGTGTAGCCTCTGTATTTCTGTTCATAAAGTCTTCTGTGGACAGTGGTCATTGACAAATCCACACCTGAATTCTTCTGCCATCAGCTGTGGAGGTCTTCCTTGGCCTGCCAGTCCCTTTACGATTAGTAAGCACACCAGTGCTCTCTTTCTTCTTAATGATGTTCCAAACAGTTGATTTTGGTAAGCCTAATGTTTGGCTGATGTCTTTAACAGTTTTATTCATGTTTCTCAGTTTCATAATGGCTTCTTTGACTTTCATTGGCACAACTTTGGTCCTCATGTTGAAAAACAACAATAAAAGTTTCTAAGGGTGATGGAAAGACTGGAGGAAATACTATTTACTGAGAGCTCTCTTGAAGGAAGCAATTGAACACACCTGAGCAATTACAAATACCTGTGAAGCCATGTGTCCCAAACATTATGGTGCCCTGAAATGGGGGAACTATGTATAAACACAGCTGTAATTTCTACATGGTGAAACCAAAATGTATATCGGTGTAAATGCAAATGTAAATGTCGGTGGGGGATCAGCAGCGTGTTAGTTCTTTCTACTTTTTTTGTTTTTTTAGTATGTCCTAATGTATGTTTTTAATGTTTCTTTGTGTGTCTTGTGTGGGGGGGTAGGGGGAAACCATTTTGGTCGCCTCCTCCACGGAGAGGCGACTTTTTCCATGTCGCCTCCCCCGTGGCCTAAGGATCGGTGTGGCCTTTCCCGGAGACGCGCCCGGGGCTTCAGCCGCTCGCCGGGGGTCGCCGGAGCGGAGCGCTCCATTCGCTGGCCCGCGGTAGCCTGAAGCCGCGGTCTGCGGAGCTCCAGCTGGCGCAGCGTCCGCAGCCTGGGATCCCTCGTTAGGCACCCGGGAGGAGAAGAGCTCTGACCGCCAGCCCGTGGCCAATTCCTACAGCGGGCGCGGCGTGGACTTATCATCAGGAGCGGGGTCCCTCGCCGGAGACCCCTGGAGAGGAGCCTCCGATCGCCGGCCCGCAGCTTACATCATCCAGAAGCCGCGGACTGAGGTGATTCCAGCTGGAGGGCGTTCGGAGCCTGGGATCTCTCGTTGGGGAGCCTGGAGGAGAAGAGCTCCGACCGCCGGCCCGCGGCCTACTTCTAACTGCGGGCGCGGCGGGGACTTACCATCAGGAGCGGGGTCCCTCGCCGGGGACCCCTGGAGAGGAGCACCGACTGCCGGTCCTGCAGTCTGCGGTGCTTCCGGCTGCGGCGGGGACTTTAGATCTTCGACCGCCGGCCTGTGGCCTACACCAACCTGAAGCCGTGGTCTCCGGTAGGGAAGCACCGATTCAGGACTTACCTGGATTTTACCTTGTCTACACATCTGGACGCCCACAGCGGCCACTGCGGAGGGTTGAGGCCCCGACCACAGGGGAAATGGAGGAGGACTGGCCAAATGTTGTGCCTTCCACCATAGTGATGAATGCTCTGGTGGATGTTTATGTTAAATTTTTATTGTGTTTTTGTGTGTTCTTTTTTCATTGTGCCGCTGCTGGCAAATTCATTTCACTTGCACTTTATGTGCAAGTGACGAATAAAACTGTGATTGATATCCATGGCCTTTATTAAAATCTGACAATGTGCACTTTAACCACATGTGATTTTTTTTTCTATTACAAATCTCAAATTGTGGAGTACAGACGCAAATAAATAAATGATGGTTTTTTTTCTCAAATTATGGAGAGCACTATCTTCATCACATTGCCTTTTTTTTTTTTTTAATATTTTTATTAAAAAAAGAGCATCATCTGGTTCAGTCTTTCCTTAGAGCTGTAATTGCTCTTAATACTACCTTAGATACCACCTCTATAAATCTTTTCTACATCTTCTCCCAATGCTTCTGTTAGTAAGGAGAGTAGATAAGTGCATGGTACACTGAGCTATATATTTGATATAACTTCAGTACTTGAACTCCACAAAATAAATCCCAATACCTTCTTACTAGCCAAGGTCCCAGAAGACTGGAGAGTGGCCAATGTTGTTCCTTTGTTTAAGAAAGGAAGTAGAGTGAACCCAGGGAACTATAGGCCAGTGAGCCTAACATCAGTGGTAAGCAAACTATGGGAGAGAAATCTTCAAGATAGGATTTAATCTTATTTGGAATGGGCTAATTAGGGACAGCCAGCATGGCTTTGTACATGGAAGGTCATGTATCACTAACTTGGCCAATAGTTCCCTGGATTCTGGTCACCTACTTTGTGGGCTGAATAGCTTGTTCCTGTGCTGTACTCTTCCACCCTTGCTCTCTAATTTATCTCTGCTGCTGTTAAACAATCTATACACCAGGATTCTGTTACCATCTTTGGTTCAATTTGATTTAAAAGATAGGCGGTATTCCTGCATTCCTTACCAAAGAACATAACTCAAATGATTCATATTATAAAATTAATATGTTCTTTACTGCCCACATTAAATGTTTCATGCCTTGTTGTATGATGTCATCATTATTGTCAGTGTTAATTATAATATCGTGTTATTTATTAATTTTGACATTGAGTTACTTGATTCCATATCCAAAGCATTAATATGTAACAGTGATACTAGGAGCATTGTCAGACTACTTGAAGAAAAAATGTCTTCTTTTTGCCTTTTGATTTTTCTAGCTAATTTGTTTGCTTCTAATTAATTACTCTGGACTTACATCTCATTACTAATTCTCAGTCCATCACTTTTATGTTGTATGTCCATTTTTTTTGTGAATCTATATAATATTCTGGTCATTATTTTATCAGATGTTCTGTCCTCAAGTCAGTTAACTCAGAACCAGAGCAGGTACAACATCCTTCATCATACTTGATATCTCGGGTAAATGAACAATTTTATGTGCATCCTAAGAGCTTCTCTTGTCCTGAGCCTTTTGTCTTATCCATGGTAGTGAAACTCCCTATTTTCATGCATGTATTCTGGAATGCTAGCAAATTAGAATATAATTGCAAACAATAAATTCAAGAGTGGAAGAGGAGTCTCATGCAAATTACACACAGACTAAACTAACCCCCCCCCCCCCCCCCCCCCCCCACAATTGACTCCATCTACATTTCACGCTGCCTCAAAAGCGGCCATCATAATTAAAGGCTTGTTCTACCCCGGTCATTCCTCCTTTTCCCTGCTCCCGTCAGGCAGAAAGTACGGAACCACCAGACTCGGGAACAGCTTGTTCCCGTCTGTTATCGGGCTTCTGAATCGTCTTTAGTTTAGTTTAGAGATACAGCGTGGAAACATGCCCTTCGGCCCACCGAGTCCGCTACGATCAGCGATCCCTGCACATTAACACTATCCTACACACACTAGGGACAATTTACACATACACCAAGCCAATTAACCTACATACCTGTACGTCTTTGCAGTGTGGGAGGAAATAGATGATCGAGGAGAAAATCCACACGGCCACCGGGAGAACGTAAAACTCCGCACAGACAGCACCCATAGTTGGTGTAGGTGCAATTTAGATTTAGGCTGGCTACTGTTGGCATATTATATTATTTTGTCTAGATATTTCTAGCAGTATTATTTTGAACACTTGAGGGCGGGCTCTTGGTGCTTAGTAGGACGTTATGTATAGCGTAATGACCAGATCAGGAGGTGAAGAGTACACAGTTATCAGAGTGGAAAGGACAGCAGATAATAAGAACGAAAAGCTACAATTTGTATAAGAATAAAGCGGATCTGGTATGTTCATCTTTTTGTCTGTACAACTACTTCAATAAAGAACCAATAAAGAACTGGAAAGCATACGACTGGAAGATCCGTTCTTTTGTCTGCATAAGATAATTCCCACATTCCCATGTAGTAATGGCAATGGTAAATTGGACATTAAAAAAGTTAGAAATTGCCATTACAGTCAGGATCGAACCCTGGTCTGCGACACTGCTAGCATTGTAAGCCAGCAACTCTACCTCTGCACCACTGTGCCGCTACTGTGGTCCTTCAATAAACTAGTGTTTCAATTCTCCTCTACCCCATTGAGCTACCTTATTGAACTGTTGCGCTACAATGCTGAGAACTATGTTCTGTACTCTATATCTTCCCCTTTGCTGTATCTATTGCACTTGAGTTTGACTTGATTGTATTTATGTTGATCTGTTTGGATAGCATGCAAAACAAAGCTTTTCACTGTACCTTGGTACACGTGACAATAATAAACCTGTTCCTAAATTAGAGTTTTCTTGAGGAATAAATACTGCTATGCCATGATAGATAAAGCTTAGAGCTAATTTCACAGAAAACATTTCAAACACATGTTCAGCTTGTTTGTGGGCTACAAATAATCCAGCAATCCAGGTTTAGCGATCGCTTCGCCCAACACCTCAGCTCAGTTCGCAATAACCAACCTGATCTCCCGGTGGCTCAGCACTTCAACTTCCCCCTCCCATTCCGAATCTGACCTTTCTGTCCTGGGCCTTCTCCAGAGTTAGTCCCACCGCAAATTGGAGGAACAGCACCTCATATTTCGCTTTGGTAGTTTACACCCCAGCAGTATGAACATTGACTTCTCTAATTTCAGGTAGTCCTTGTTTTCTCACTCCTTCCCTTCCCCTTCCCAGCTCTCCCCCCGCCTACTGTCTCCGCCCCTTCCTGTCTTCCCCCCCCCCCCCCCCCCCGAAATCAGTCTGAAGAAGGGTCTCGACCCGAAACGTCGCCTATTCCTTAGCTCCATAGATGCTGCTTCACCCACTGAGTTTCCAGCTTTTTTGTCTACCTTCGATTTTTCCAGCATCTGTATTCTTTCTTAAACAGCAATTTGTACTGATAATTCACCGTGGTGGTCACATTTGAAGTTATGCTTTGTAGCTTTTATTGAAAACTTGACAGTCCGAAA
Organism: Amblyraja radiata; assembly: GCF_010909765.2. Classification (NCBI taxonomy): domain Eukaryota; kingdom Metazoa; phylum Chordata; class Chondrichthyes; order Rajiformes; family Rajidae; genus Amblyraja; species Amblyraja radiata. The sequence goes on along the minus strand of NC_045962.1, from coordinate 34,262,591 downwards.
AAGTATCTATTTATTTAGCACTACAGTTGTAAATTGGCAGTGGCTTCTCTTCAACCAAGTGTGCAAGTCTTGAATAATTTAGAAATCCTCATTGACAGTTATATCCCCACCTTATGATGTTGTTGAGCAGAACTTGAAGTATAAATGCAAGATATTAGTTTGAAATAACATCACTTATTGAAAAGCTGAAAGTGCTATCCACTTAAAACTCTTGGTTCTCAGTTATGTATCCATAGAATTTCATCAAATTTTTGGGAGTGTCTACGGTGCAGCAGATAGAGTTGCTGCCTCCTTGCAGGTCCAGCGACTTTGATCCAATGCTGGCGTTAGTGCTCTCTGTGTGAGATTTGCACATTCTCACTGTGACCGCATGATTTTCTCTAGGTGCCCCAGCCTCCTCCCACATTCTAAGGATTTGCCCCTAATATGTTGGTGAGTGGTAGAATCTGGAGTGGGATGGAGCATTGGTAGAAATGCTTCGAGAATAACAAGATCCCTGCAAATGGTATTTGATGGTTGGTGTCGGCTCTGAGACAAAGGACCCGTGTCTGTGCTCAATTGAATCTACTTGTCATTTAAATTTTATTTTGGCACAATTTATATTTGAAACATTCTGCAACGTGTACTTATTTTAGTTAATCTTTGTACTAGGTTATATATTCACAAAGGGCAAGATGCAACAATTACTGCTTTTAGAATAACAAAATCCCTTGACATATTTGACTGAGATATCACCTAAAGTTGATTTGATAATTTATAGTTTAAAATAATTTTCACTTCTTAATTATATTTGTTTTATTACCTAGGTGTAAATACTACCTTTAAGGTGACCATCCTACAGTCCAAATGAGAGCAAACAATTCAGTTGTGATCGGTGCGATGTACACTAAACCACACTAAGACGAGAGCTTCTTGAATAGTGGTGAGTTTCCAGATTGCAAATAACTGATCAATATTTTAATATTTCATATCTGGGCACATGTTCAAATGTTGTTTGTTCAATCAGAATTTGAGATTTTAAAATTGTTTTAATGTCTTAATGAGTTCAAAAGCTAAGTTTTCACATTGGACTGAAATGATTTGTGTTGTAAAGCACAAGGTTTCTCAAATGTTAATCGTAAGTTTTGTGAGTTTTCTTCATATGATAATGACAAAAGTGTTTCTAATTTTTATTTCGAATATTGTGGAGTGATGTAAAATAGTTAAATGATTTGTGTACTTTTTCCTTTTTCTGGCTTCATTATACATCATGCTTTTTTTTGTGACCCAGGGTTGATTTTATTCTACCTCACAATGATCTTATAATGTAACCTAGTTCATCACAGACAAAAACACAAAGTGCTGGAGGAAATCAGCGGTTCAGGCAAAATCAGGGAAGGAAGGGATAAGGGATAGGTGACATTTCAGTTCAAGACCCTTCTTCAGACTGATGTGTCTGAAGAAGGGTCCCAACCCAACATTGCTGGTCCATTCTCTCCACAGATGCTGCCTCACACATTGAGTTCCTCCAACATTCCAGCACCTGCAGTCTCTTGCATCTCCTCACCGAGTCTTTGGTTACACCTTTAAGTCACTTTTGTGTAATTCAGTAAAATGTATCAATATCCTTTTCTAGGTTAGGAGCTTAAATTTACATATAAGTATATGATGGCCTATTTACGGACTAGCAGCCAAATGTTGATTGTGCTTATATCATCATGACAAGCTGGAAAATAATCTCAATATATCAGTCTAGCATCTTTCTGGAAACCAAATTGGTTTACTAATGTTATTCAGGCCAAGAAACTTACCCCCTTGCCTAGCCATATTTCAATTCCATGCTGTACTTTGGATTCTCTCAGGCCAATTAGTATAGGCAATTCATTTTTCCCCTGGTATATCCCACCAGCCCTAAAACTGGTGGGATATAAGAGAAAATGATTAATAACCTTAATTCTTTACCCGATTGGGTAATGGACAACCAAACTTTGGACAAAACTAAACTTTCATTATGTACATGTTCTATGTTTGGTGTTGTAACAACCTAGATTTTGTTGGGAAATGCTGGTAGTTGCATGCAGAATGTGCTCCCAAATACTGGATTCCCTCTCAAGTAGTTGAGCACTGGATCATATAATTATGATAGTTAACTTGCACGAAAACCCCCCCCATAAAATACTGGAGTAGCTCAGTGTGTTTGGTAGCATCACAAAAGGATCTGGATAGGTGACGTTTCGGGTCTGGACTCTTCTTAGGACTGAAGAAGGAACTTGACCCAAAACATCACCTATCCATGAACTCCAGAGATGCTGCCTGACCCACTGAGTTACTCCAGCACTTTGTGCTTTATTTGTAAGCCAGCAGTTCCTTGTTTCACCTGTTCAGCCAGCACTAAGGTTGGGGAATCCATATACATAACCTGTGCCTGGTGACATCAGGCACAGGATTAACAACGACATTTATTTATATGCAAAGGACAAACATAAGTTTTGGATCATTTATATTGTTGCTTGAATTAAATAATTTTAGTTAAATGCATTCAATTGTTTTTAAATGTACTGAACTTGGGTTTTTTCAGTTTTAGAATCATAGTCATACAGCGTGGAAACGGACCTTTCAGCCCAATTCAGCCAAGATGCCCCATCAAAGCTGGATCCATTGGTCGCAATTGGCCCTTTAAATATTTCCTATCCACGTATCTGTCCAAAGATTTTTAAATATTGTTATTGTGCCTGGCCCAACTACTTCTCTTGGCAGCTCGTTCCATAAACCCACCAGCTTCTGTGGAAAAAGTTGCCCCTGGTTATTTGACAGTTTCTGTTAAATCTTTCCCCTCTCACCTTAAACCTTTGGCACCAAGTCCTTGATTCCTGTCCCCTGAGGGAAAAGTACATTCATGTATCCATGCCTCTCATGATGTTATACACATTTACAAGATCACCATTCAGCCTCCTGTGCTCCAAGGAATAATGCCCTGGCTTGACCAACCTCTCCCTATAACTCAGGTCCTCGAGTCCTGGTAACATCCTCGGAAATCTTCTCTGTACTCTTTCCATCTTAATGGCATCTTTCCTATAGCAGAATGAGCAAAATTGAACACATTACTCAAAATGTGGCCTTGTCAACATTTTCTACGACTGTAACATAACATCCCAACTTCTATGTGTGACAAGGAACTGCAGATGCTGGTTTAAACACAAAATGCTAGAGTAACTCAGAGGAGGAGAACTTCTTCAATGTCCCACGGACTTATCCCAACTTCTAAACTGAGGTTTCTGATTGATTAAGGCCAGTGTACAGATGGTCTTTATCACCATCCTATCATCCTGTGAACTTTCAGGGAACTATGTACTTGTATTCCTAGATCACCTTTCTCTACAACACTCTCCAGGGCCCTACTAATCTTCGTGAATATTCTGCCCTGGTTTGACTTCCCAAAATGTAACACCTCACACTTACCTGAAACTGCCGATTAAAAAAAAAAATTATTGTCTGATTTTAATATTTTTTAAATATTTTTGAAAATCTGACACTTTTTTTTCTACTACTTTGACTGCTGGCTAAACTAGCAGGCATTACTTAACAAATGTCGAAGTTACATTCAACAGTTACATAGGTGCAGCACAGCCTCCTAATATACCTGATGCTTTTAATGTGTGTAAGGCTCTGCCATTGTACAGGATCTTGATGGTAAAAATCGGGTGACTTCTGTCAGGAAATCGACACTGGAGGATTGTAAAATATATCCTCATGTAGGTCATCATCAGCTGCCATGGCCTTACTGTTCAGAGGGTATTTGTTGGAAGTATCAACTCGCATTTTGTACTAACTAGACTAAGTGGGACCCGTTGGGTCCCTGTCACACGGGAGACCTGGTCCCCCGATGCAACCCGTTCCCCAATGCAATATTGCACCACTCACCCGTTCCCCCAGTGCAACCCGTCCCCCCCAACGCAATATTGCACCACTCATGCAGAGCCCCCAACTGCGTCGGCACGGCTCATTTCCCCTCATCCCCCAGCACTCCCTCCCCCTTCTATTCACCCTCCCTCTTCTTTCCCCCCTCCTCCTTCCATCCCCAATCCCTCCCTCACCTCTCCCTCCCTCACCTCTCCCTCCCTCTCCTTTACCCTACCCTCAGTCACTCCCTCCTTCCCTCCCTCCCTCCATCCATAAAAAGCAGCATCTGCAGTTCCTTCCTCCACAGGTCATTCATTGTTAGCTGTGGTTTAGATCCCATTGACACTTGACGATTGGACCAGTTTGCATCGTGCGTGCGTCTCAAACTCCGCTGCTCGGCCCGTCCCCACCCTGTCCAACCGTCCGCTGCTGCCGCGCGGTAAGCCCCGCCCGCCCACTGCTGCCGATCGGCCCGTCCCTGCCCTGCCCACCCGCCTACCTGCTTGCCTACTCGCTGCCGCTGCGGGGTGGGGGGGGGGGGGGAGGATGGAGTCGGTGTTCGTCACGGTGGGCACCACGAGTTTCGATGAGCTGGTGGAGAAGATGTCCTCTGAGAAGGCCGTGAGGGTGAGTTACCGCAACGGCGGCGGCTGAGGAGATGGACCCGGAGGGACGGGTGGATGGGACCGCCATTGCCACAGAGGGCGGGCGGGGGAGAGACGGGGACCAGGGCCTCCACTGAACCCCCTCCCCGCGACCGCTGCTGGTGGTGGGGGAGACGATAGACAAGTTACTGTGAGGAGGGGAGAGAGGAGTTTGTGAGTGAGGCGGGACAGGCCGCCGCCGGTGGGGCAGGAAGAGGCATCGCCATCCCGGCCGTGGCATTGACTGACAGGAGAAGAGACCAAACTGCGTGGCGCTGACTGAAGGAATCTGCGCACGCGCGTTTTTTAAGATTTCTAAACGTCGATAACTTTTACAATATACCACCGATCGGAAACAAACTTGTTGCACTCGCAGCACAGGAGAACGGTGAGTAACCTGGCGAAAAATCGTAGCGCTATTGCGTACCATTTTTGCGCAAATAGAAATACCCTGCAAACCGGAAGAGCACAAGATCAAAGTTTTAGTTATGTATAGAAGACATAGATAGATGTGGAAGTTTTGACTGAGTGTAGATCGATAGCACAATTGAGAGAGAGAGAGAGAGAGAGAGAGAGAAAGAGAGAGAGAGAGAGAGAGCGCACTGGATGGGAGTGCTTCATCATAGATGTGATTGATATTCAATAATATTTTTCAAGGATGTTTGTACCTCAAAATCCTCTTAAATATAGGGTATATGCTATTAAGTAAATTGCAGAAAACCAGCCAGCAATAAAAGTACAGAATTGTGTTTTGTTGCTTTGTTTTTGGTGGCACTGTGTTCTTCTGTTACGGAACTCAACGGTCGATTAAAGGTCAACTGGTTAAAATATCATGTTACTGAACTCTCCTGAGCTATCATTGACTAAATATAAAGCTATATGTATATTTTTATAATACTGGAGAGATTTCAGCACAGAACGTTAAAAATGTCATATCTCCACTTTCAAGTAGTATGGTGTTAATTTTTTCAGGGATTGTTACTCAAATGTGCAAGAGATAGTAGAGATAAAATCGTTAGGAATTAAATTAATTCCCTGATTCAACCAGTTTATATCTCAAAATTATCAATATTTAGGACACCAAAAATGTGACATGCTTTGACAATGAAATAAAGAGGCAATTTCTGCATTAATTTCATTATAATTCAAAACATTTTCAAGTTTGTTGCTTTGCAGAGATGCATGCTTCACAGTAATAAGCAAAACCTTTGATGAATTTGGCATTAAGTGCTCTGAATGGCCATATTTCAAAGAGCGTTACGGTGGTTACTCTTGATGTCCACCCTATTTTAGAGTAACCACCGTTACACCATGATGGTAAATTAAGACCAAAGAACTTCCCAAGGAGATTGAAAATTTTCTAGTTTGAAGAACTCAATAGATAATGAAATTATGAGAAGAAAGTAACCTTAATATCAAGATTCTGTAAAAGCTGCTGCATGCCATAATTAGTGAATATTTTTGGTATCCATCATCACACCAGCATTTTTCGGCAGCTATATTTCCATCAAATTATGTACCTGCAGTCTCTTATTATGTATGGACAATTACTTCCATAAAGTTTATTCAAAACATGAGAAAGAAATTACAAAAAAAGAAATTCTGGAAGAAACAGGATCTACTTTCATTTTGGTGTCCACCCTTGGACACTGTAACGCGTGTAACGCATGTTTCAGTAGATAACAGGAATATTGCTCATTTGGTCACATGCTCCATGTTTATAGCAAGAAAGTACATTTGTATGTTGAAAAACAGCAAAAGTGAAGAAATCGGCTATCATGCTTGAGAAAAAAAATGACTTTCTAAATTCCATGTAACGGTTGTTATGGTGGACACCAAACATAAAGTGTAAAAAAACAAATAGGAACTGTTCATTAATGAAATTTTCTCAAACTTCATGAACTATCTCTCCCTGTCATGTACTGCCACTGTGAGGGTTTTTGATTAATCTGAATCATGTTGAAATAATTTATTTGTGAACTTCAGTTTTATGTATGGTGCCACACTTTTTGTACCCAGTATTGTAAAAACACACATATGCTTTATGTAGGCATACAAGAACAAGCTTGATTCTGAGAAATGAGTGAAATTACACGTTGCAAAATTTGTAAAGGCAGCCTTCAAGTTCAAGTTCAAGTGAGTTTATTGTCATGTGTCCCTGTATAGGACAATGAAATTCTTGCTTTGCTTAAGCACACAGAAAATAGTAGGCATTTACTACAAAACAGATAAATGTGTCCATATACCATGATATAAATATATACACACATGAATAAATAAACTGGTAAAGTGCAAATAACAGAAAGGGGTTATTAATAATCAGAGTTTTGTCCGAGCCAGGTTTAATAGCCTGATGGCTGTGGGGAAGTAGCTATTCCTGAACCTGGTTGTTGCAGTCTTCAGGCTCCTGTACCTTCTACCTGAAGGTAGCAGGGAGATGAGTGTGTGGCCAGGATGGTGTGGGTCTTTGATGATACTGCCAGCCTTTTTGAGGCAGCGACTGCGATAAATCCCCTCGATGGAAGGAAGGTCAGAGCCGATGATGGACTGGGCAGTGTTTACTACTTTTTGTAGTCTTTTCCTCTCCAGGGCGCTCAAATTGCCGAACCAAGCCACGATGCAACCGGTCAGTATGCTCTCGACTGTGCACCTGTAGAAGTTAGAGAGAGTCTTCCTTGACAATCCGACTCCGTAATCTTCTCAGGAAGTAGAGGCGCTGATGAACATTTTTGATAATTGTGTTAAAGAAAGATCTTCAGAGATGTGCACGCCCAGGAATTTGAAGTTCTTGACCCTTTCAACCATCGACCCGTTTATATAAATGGGGCTGTGGGTCCCCCTCCTACTCCTTCCAAAGTCCACAATCAGTTCCTTGGTTTTGCTGGTGTTGAGGGCCAGATTATTGCGCTGGCACCATATGGACAGTTGCTCGATCTCTCTTCTATATTCTGACTCATCCCCATCAGTGATACGCCCCACAATAGTGGTGTCGTCAGCGAACAGAACAGTTTTTTAGAGATTATTTATAGATATGTCTGAAATGGAACCCCAAATCATTAAAAACAGAGGAAATTGGCAATCCTTTTTGAAATGTAACTTCATAATTTGATTGAAATAAGAAGGGTGCATTCATGTTTATATTTTTGCTAGTTTGATTAAATTTATCAAGATTTTCAAAGCACTTTTGCAAATAGGTTTCCTGTCAATTTTTTTGAACACTTCAGTCAGAATAACGTAAATGGAATTTGTGGTCTTAACAGATAGGTATTCATGAATCACGAGTTCCACCCTATGCGTTGATCAGAGATTATGTATAATTTTACTTACATATGGTAAGCTAATGAAAAATATCTCTTGAGCTACACATACAACCTCAATGTAAACACAATGATTACCTAAAACTTTATCCCTTACATACAGTATTTAAACTGCAATCAAGTTAACAAATTAACTGGAGCATTAAATTTTGTTTTGCGTATTTCTATTGGTATACCGTGTCATTTCTCAGAATATATTATTCTTCACAACTGTATCAGGATAGAAAATGTGCATTTGGCACTCCCGATAGCAGATCCTCTTCTGGGACTAGCATGCAAAGTGTGGCCTGTCTTTGACGCCATCTCTGCCTGAATGGCAATAGGTTGTTGATTTAGTTGGACGCATGGTATAAAGAGCTTTAAGTCATCAGTGATATAAGTAAAATGTAGTATTAAATTGTAAATTTAAACAATTGCAGTAAAAATATTTACCAAATGTGGAATCTACCGAGCTATTCAGTGCCTTCAGAATAGGATGGGGAATATTTGAGAAAACTCAAAGTTTTACTCCTTAGGAATGTGACACGAAATTCAACTTTCATTTGAAGCATTCCAGATGATTATGAAACTCAGCAGTTAGGATCGGCCGCAAAAAAAAATCTGGCAATGATTTCAAGGAAATAAGAGTAATACAAGATGCTGATGGATGAGATACTACCATTTAGTTTCATTGTCTAATCATGTTACTGGATGCATGAAAAATATCCCAAACTTTATTGAAATGCACAAGTGGACTATTTCATTAAAATGTTGGTGTATTTGTATATTAGTGTGGTGCCTCAGTGAAGCCTTCAGCAAAAATCATATTGAAACTGAGACAGCACTTGTGGTCATTTAAAAGGATAAGTGATTTTAGTTTTTTGTCAGATTTCTCAGTCCAATCCTGAGGTATTGATTTGCTTGGGGTATGGTCCATGGTTGCTGTCAGATTCATAGGCCATGATTCATGGTGTTCAAGGCCGTTGAACTTGAGCTTACTCTCACAGCTGCCTCCTCTGTTGAGCTCTGACTACTCGGTACACATCCGAGTCAGGCCTTGGAACTTCCTGGTGGATCTGGCTCAGCTGTTTGCAAGATAAACATGTTGAACAATTGAAGCCAGTTTTAACAAGTTTAATGAGGTAACATTATATAAGTAGCAACTAAAGACAAGGAAATGGAGGAAGTTTTTTTTAACATTTGATGAAACACCATTTGAAAACATTTAAGGAGAGAGGAAAGTCCTTGAAATAAAATAAAATGTTATAATTATAAAACATGTCAAATGTAATCAGAATGGTGAAAAATCCCCCCCCCCCCCCCCCCTAAATCTGTATCTCTAGTTTTAACGACGGTGCCCTCCATAATGTTTGGGACAAAGACCCATCATTTATTTGTTTGCCCCTGTACTCCTCAATTTGAGATTTGTAATAGAAAAAAATCACATGTGGTTAAAGTGCACATTGTCAGATTTTATTAAAGGGTATTTTTATACATTTTGGTTTAAGAGAGCTCTCAGCACCTAGTCTTTCCATCACATTTGGAAACTTTTATTGCTGATTATCAACATGAGGACCAAAGTTGTGCCAAAGAAAGTTAAAGAAGCCATTATGAGACTGAGAAACAAGAATAAAACTGTTGGAGACACCAACCAAACATTAGGCTTACCAAAATCAACTGTTTGGAACATCATTAAGAAGAAAGAGAGCACTGATGAGCTTACAAAGGGACTGGCAGGCCAAAGAACACCTCCACAGCTGATGACAGAAGAATTATCTCTATAATAAAGAAAAATCCTCAAACATCTGTCCCACAGATCAGAAGCACTCTTCAGGAGTCAGCTGTGGATTTGTCAATGACCACTGTCCGCAGAAGACTTCATGAACAGAAATACAGAGGCTACACTGCAAGATGCAAACCACTGGTTAGCTGTAAAAATAGGATGGTCAGGTTACAGTTTGCCAAGAAGTACTTAAAAGAGCAACTACAGTTCTGGAAAAAAGGTCTAGTGGACCTTGGGCGGGCGGGGAGTTGGAGTGGGTGGGCGGGCGGGGAGTTGGAGTGAATGAGCGGGCGGGCGGGAGGGTGGGGATTGGAGTGAGCGGGCGGGCGTGGGAGTCCAGCTGCGGGAGGCGTGGCGCGAGCGTACGTGTGCTGGGCGCGAGGCTTTAATTCACAGCGGCGGGGGGGGGCGGCGCCTGGAGGCAGGTGGGCCTGGATTGGTCGGCATGTGGGCATTGTGACGTCAGCAGCTGCTGAGCGCCGTTTAGATTGGATCACTCTTCACCATTTATTTGCCTCTGAACTCCACAATTTGAGATTTGTAATAGAACAAAATCACATGTGGTTAAAGTGCACATTATCAGATTTTAATCAAGGCCATTTTTATCCATTTTGGTTTCACCATGTCAAAATTACAGCAGTGTTCATATATAGTCCCCCCATTTCAGGGCACCGTAATGTTTGGGACACAGCAATGTCATGTAAATGAAAGATGTCATGGTTAGTATTTTGTTGCATATCCTTTGTATGCAATGACTGCTTGAAGTCTGTGATTCATGGACATCACCAGTGGCTGGATGTCTTATCTGGTGATGCTCTGCCAGGCCTATATTGCAGCCATCTTTAGCTTATGTTTGTTTTGGCGACTAGTCCCCTTCAGTTTTTTCTTCAGCATATAAAAGGCATGCTCAATTGGGTTCAGATCGGGTGATTGACTTGGCTACTGAAGAATTGACCATTTTTGCGCTTTGAAAAACTCCGTTGTTGCTTTAGCAGTATGTTTGGGATCGTTGTCCTGCTGTAGAATAAACCGCCGGCCAATGAGTTTTGAGTCATTTGTTTGACCTTGAGCAGATAGGATGTGTCTTTACACATCAGAACACATTATGCTACTACCATCAGCAGTTGTATCATCAATGAAGATAAGTGAGCCAGCCTCTTCAGCAGCCATTCATGCCCAGGCCATAACACCCCCACCACCGTGTTTCACAGATGAGATGGTATGCTTTGGATCTTGGGCAGTTCCTTCTCTCCTCCATACTTTGCTCTTGCCATCATTCATATCAGAGTTAATCTTCGTCTCATCTGTCCACAAGACCTTTTTCCAGAACTGTGGTTGCTCTTTTAAATACTTCTTGGCAAACTGTAACCTGGCCATCCTATTTTTGCGGCTAACCAGTGGTTTGCATCTCGCAGTGTAGCCTCTGTATTTCTGAACATGAGGTCTTCTGCGGACAGTGATCATTGACAAATCCATAGCTGACTCCTGAAGAGTGTTTCTGATCTGCTGGACAGGTGCTTGAGGATTTTTCTTTATTATAATGATAATTCTTCATTCATCAGCTGTGGAGGTCTTCCTTGGCCTGCCAGTCCCTTTGCGATTAGTAAGCTCACCAGTGCTCTCTTTCTTCTTAATGATGTTCCAAACTGTTGATTTTGGTAAGCCTAAGGTTTGTCTGATGTCTCTAACAGTTTTATTCTTGTTTCCCAGTCTCATAATGGCTACTTTGACTTTCATTGGCACAACTTTGGTCCTCATGTTGATAAACAGCAATAAAAGTTTCCAAATGTGATGTAAAGACTGGAGGAAAACTATTTACTGAGAGCTCTCTTATACCTGCATTAAGGAGGCAATTAAACACACCTGAGCAATTACAAACGCCTGTGAAGCCATGTGTCCCAATCATTATGGTACCCGGAAATGGGGGGACTATGTATAATCACAGCTGTAATTTTTACATGGTGAAATCAAAATGTATAAAAATACCCTTTAATAAAATCTGACAATGTGCACTTTAACAACATGTGATTTTTTTAATATTACAAATCTCAAATTGTGGAATTCAGAGGCAATGATGGGTCTTTGTCCCAAACATTATGGACGGCACTGTATGACTGCATTTGTCATTCATTGTCAACTCTGGCATGTCTGATGCTTCCCCATTTTATAATTGCAAGTTTATTCTGTAGCTGTTGTAATATTTCCTTATAATAGACTACCACCTTGAAATAGCTCGGATTTGTTTACTGTTCCTACCTTTTGTAAAATTCTCATTAGCATAGGGTCAATTAGCACATCAAGGCTGTGAGCTCAGTCGCCTGCTCTACTCGCTCTATACCCATGACTGTATAGTCAGACACTCTTCTAATTCTGTCTTTAAATTTGCCGATGACATCACTATTTTTGGACGAATTACGGGTGATGATGAGTCAGAGTCAGAAGGGAGATTGATCGTCTGATTGAATGGAGCCAGAACAACAATCTTGCTCGCAACTTCAGTAAAACCAAGGAGCTGGTTGTTGACTTTAGAAAAGGAAGGCTGCGGATCTACAAACACGTCTTCATCGGGTCAGTGGTGGAGTCAACAAGTTCCTGTGTGTGCATATCTCTGAAGGTCTGTCCTGGACCCAGTACATTTTTAGTTTAGTTTGTAGTTGCATGTACTGAGGTACAGCAAAAAGCTTTTTTGCTGCGTGTTGTCCAGTCAGCGGAAAAAAAGTACAAGATGACAATCAAGCTAGCCACAGTGTACAGATAAAGGATAATGGGAATGATGTTTACTCTAAGATAAAGTCTTGTTAAAGATAGGCCTTGCCACCAGCATTGTCTACAACTTCTACAGGTGTATAGCAGGAACGTGGGGTCAGGGGACCGTACTCCAATGAAAATAGCTGTCACACAAAGTAAAGAAAAATAATAATAAAATAAAATAAATATAAAGATTCCAATCATTTTTTATAATCAAAATCGCCAAATTTGCGGAGCTCCGCTGCAAATACAGGGAGAGACAAGGCAGCAACGAGCTGAGCCTCCCCTCTGATTGCGCAACCCCTCAGAAACTGGATGGATCGCAGGCAATAAGCGTGTGCCTGGTACTATCTCTCTGTATGTCACCAATGTAATGTTTGTAGACCCCTTCATTACATTTCCGCGCCTTCCATAGTCCAGGTAACTTATTTCACGTGTAAAGATATTTAGGCTCGCTGGTCTCGTCATAAAACTGCAATGAAAAAGCACCAGGGAAGGCAGCTATCACATCTGCCTCACTGAGGGGGGCACGTCTTGAACCCAGTGGAGGGAGAGCGAGCGTCAATTACGTAGGCTCAACCCACGTAATTGACGCTCGCTCTCCCTCCACATTAGCTAGCTCTAGCAAAAAAATTCCAGTGGCTGCAAAAATGGAAAACTCTATTGAGACGAAGAGACTTTTAAAACTAAAAGAAAATAAAGAGGACTTCTGCAACAAAGTCACTGACAATGACAATAGGCGAATGGACTTTATTTACAAGTAAAGGTAAGACCATGCAATATTTATTTTCATTTGTGTTGAATGAGTATGAATAATGGAACTGCATTTACCTATAAAACGTGAATTGAAAGCGCAACTTACCTGTATGTGTGTGTTGTAAAGAATGCTGATATGAAACATGAAACATACGGTCACCTAACCAATAGTCATTGTGCAACCTGCCAATTGAATGGTGAATTTAAGCTATCTCTATCGGGTTCATATGTGTGTAAATCTGTCTTTGAGACTAGCCAGTGCCTCCCCAGCCATTGACCTCACTGCATGTCACTGGTGTATAATTGAGGGCAAATTGACTGGTTGCATCGCAGCCTGGTTTGCCAACTTGAACATCCAGGAATGTAGGAGATTACAAAAAGTGGTGGTCACAGCCTGGTCAATCCACTGGAGGCACTAGAATATTCATCTATAGCATTGTGGGTTATTTTCTATATTCTTACACCGTCTCCCAGAATAGTTATTTTCCTTGCTCACTTTCCACAGCTACTTTCTCTTCCCTTTCCCTTCCCCTTCCCATCAGTTGCCTTTCCTTTCAATGTACCCAGTCCTCTTTCGCTCCCCTCAAAGTACCATTATAATCCACAATACTGACCTTATCATTGTGGACGTTCAAGTAAAATGTTTGGATACACAAGAATCCCGAACGGAAACGTCACCAATCCATTCCCTCCATAGATGCTGCCTGAACTGCTGAGTTGCTCCGGCACTTGTGTTTTGCTTGAGTAAAACGTTTGTTATTTATTCAAATATATTCCATATTTTGATAACCTTTATTTTACATTTTAATATATATTTGCATCATGGATAATGCATCAAACATTGATCAATAAGTACCTAAAGGTAACCATCATTTATGATCTCGCAGTGGTCTTGAGATTTGAAATGGCAGTGGAAAGGAAAAACAGACATAATTGAAGTTAATCAAAATATTCATAACAGGATGGGTGTTTGAGCAAAGAATAATGATCTTTATACAATTTTAAGGAAACCGCGTGAATCTGCTGACTGCTTATTCACAGATAGGAAGCTTAGAACTGAGTTGCAATTAAGTTGGGGTGCGAATGAGGAACTGGAAGCAAGCCAGGACTCTGTGCCCAAGACTTAAATATTGAGTTATGTGCAAAACCTCTGGAGTATTGTTCAAATGTATAAATAGATGGCTTAGCAGAGAAGATATGGGGAAAATGCTCAGGCTGTGGGTCACAATCTCTAAAATACGGAGCAGACCATTTAGAACTGAACTGAGGAGTAACTTCTTTGTTCAAAGACAGGTAAATCTTTATAAATATCCTGGAGGGCCGTGGAGTTTCATTCATGGATTTCATTCAACCCTATTTTTGGATAAAAGATGAGTCAAGTGACGGAAAATGAAAATGTTATTTGTTGTAGAGGATGAGACGTGATCCTGTTGAGTGGTGGGATAGTTCACTTCCATTGCAGTAGTATAAAAATCCATTAGTATAAAAAAAAAACACAGAACCATCAGGTCATCTAATCTTTTGACTATGAATGGCCTTGTTTTTATTTAGTGAACTGCACGTAACTGTATGTGAAAGCAAAATGCTGCAGTTGGTCAAAATAGGAAGAAAACCCAGAAAATACCATGGTATTTGTTTCGGGCCGCGTCTTTGGTTGGAGATCTAGTTTATATTTTGAGTAGAATTCTGATGTGATTTTCAGTCTGAAATGTTAACTTTTTCTCTCCATAATCTAAGATTTTCAGTTTTTCCATTATATTTTCTCCATTGCATGCACCTATGTTTATTGTGAAGCATTTTTCATGGTACATTCATAAGTAATAGGAGCAGCATTTGGCCATTCAGCCCATCAAGTCTACCGCCATTCAATCATGGCTGATCTATCTTTCCCTCTCAACCCCATTCTCCTGCCTTCTCCCCATAACCCCTGACACCCAGACTACTCGAGAATATCTCTATCTCTGCCTTAAAAATATCCATTGACTTGGCCTCCACAGCTTTGGATGGCAATGAATTCCACAGGTTTACCGCCCACTGACTCAAGAAATTCCTCCTCCTTCCTAAAGGAACATCCTTTTATTCTGAGGCTATGACCTCAGGTCCTAGACTCTCCAACTAGTGGAAAATTCCTCTCCACATCCACTCTATCCAAGCCTTTCACTACTTGGCCAATAAACTTATTCATTCATTCATTCATACATATTTGGTAAGATTCAATGAGGTCCCCCTCATCCTTCTAAACTCCAGCGAGTAGAGGCCCTGTGCCGTCAAATGCTCACCATATGTTAACCCACTCATTCCTGGGATCAATCTCGTAAACCTCCTCTGGCCCTCAACAAGCACCAGCATATCCGTCCTCGGATATAGGGCCCAAAATTGCTCACAATACTCCAAATGCGGTCTGACCTGTGCCTTATAAAGCCTCACCATTACATTCCTGTTTTTGTCTTCTAGTCCTCTCAAAATAAATACTAACATTGCGTTTGCCTTCCTTACTACAGATTTGTATTCTGTTTCAAACCGTAAATAAGATATAAATTAAATCCATTATTACCCTTAGCGGCTTAAGGTGTACATCCATGATTAATTTCGTAAAAGCCACACTATGATTCGACTTTATTTCAGCCCCAATGTAAACTGCACCAAAGAAAGGTTATTCAGCTAATTGACATGTACTGTACTTTAGCAGTTCCAAATATTTACAGCACACTTAGTAAGCATTTTATGTTGGTATTTTCTCAGTTAACAAATTATTTCTTCAAAAAGGTTTACTTGCAAATTCAGTTGCATCATTATTTGCAGTAGCAGTTCATTAAAACTCACCACAAACCTAACGCTAATAAATTTGCTAAATAGCTACATGGATGTACACCTATTAAAATTAACAATGTTAAAAGCTGATTTGCACATTTTTAATTTGTGCCAAGTATAAAGTAGCTTATTGACTCACTTGATGTGTCTCCTAAAAAACACTTTGTAAAATTTATTCTCAGTGCATGGAACCCTTGAGTATTCTCTTGAACTCGATATCATAGCACAATGAACATTAAACGAGTTCCTCTTGTCCTTACAAAAATAACAACAATTTTCTGATGTCAGAGGATTTTTAATTCTAACATGACGGCAACTTAGGAAAACAAGATTTTAAATTAAAGCATTAATTTGAATTTCTAACCTACAAATGTGAATTAACTGCGAAGTGCCCCTTCCATTTATGTGGCACTTCCAATGCAGTAAGATGAATCAGGTACTTCACGTGAAAGAAAAAACAGTGGAGAAATAAGGAACTGCAGATGCTGGCTTACAAATAAAATCAAGTGCTAGAGTAACTCATCAGATCAGGCAGCATAAAAAGAAGAGTCCTGACCCAAAATGTCACCTATCCATGTTCTCCAGAGATGTTGCCGGACCTGAAGTACTCCTGCACTGTGCATCTTTTTTTATGCCACATACAATTCCATGTTAATATCTTGCTGATCTCAATGGATTAAACTGTATAACGAACATATGCACTTCTGTTCTTTTGATGAAAGGAAATAATTGATGAATCGTCTGAAGATGGTTAAACCAAGGGTGTTTTCTCATTATTCAGTTGCTTTGCATTGAGGATGATTTGCATGTATTATGTGGCTAATGTAGGAACTGCAAACTCTACCCAGACAGGGAAGGAGGTGGTTGATGGAGAGTTTGCAAGATGCTGTGCTCATTCTGCCACTTACCACGGCCTCTGTGTTCCTCCTGTAAGTAGATCAGATCGCAGATTCAAATCTCAGATCAAAGACAAACTCGGATAGGGTTGAGATGAACTTTGATCAATTATTTCTTGATGCAGCTGTGATTCTGTTAAAGGTATTGATGTGTGATGGTGACACCTGGTGGAAGTATGAGGTTTGCTATTTTTTAGAGGTTTTTTTAAAGGCGTTATATTCTGCAGGAGGCTAAGTGCCAGGTGCTGAAGGATTTTGTCTTGACCTCAAGTTTTTGGATGCAACAGATGTTCCTTGACTTTATTACAAGAGGGAGCATTTCTGTTCAAGCTCAGCATGACTGGGAGGATGCATAGTAGGCGGGTATTGGAGGTCTGGCCGTGAAAAGATGGTAGAAGGTCTTGCCAAATCTTAATTTATCCAGTCGTTCAAGACAAATGTCACCACCTGAACCTCCCTCTGGCATGCACCATGCACGTTAATGTTCATTATCCTGACAGAAAATATGGCCGTGTGAAGTATGTCGTGCCATCCACATTTGAGGAATCATGTTAAATCAGTTAGTTGATAAGCAAAAGTCAAGAGTATGTAATTGTCATATGTACTGACAATGGAACAATTATTTATTTTACTTTCAGTAGCGCAACAGGCCTGTAAACATAATATACATTGATAATATATAATACAGAAAATTCAATAAATTAATGACCCCAATGTGAGTGCAGAAACCCCCCAAATCCGGTGCAACCAAAGACAACACATAGTTCCTAGTTGACATCTTAATGGACAGTGTTGTGTCATGTTCGAGAGTCTGCAGAACTATCTGCCAACAAATGAATCACGCTTACATGCAAAACTGACATGTGTTATATTCTGTTCTAGTGTTTGTGTTTCATTGGTAAGGTTTTATTGGTATCATCTACCACTGGGTGGAATGAATAATAGTTAATAATGCTTCTTGATCTCAGTGCTTGTACTTGGGCTATTTATTTTTAATTTTGCCTCCATTGTGTCTCTCCCTGCCTTGTTTACTTTGTAGCAGATTATTGTCTCAAGCTATCAACTCTTGCCTTCAATCTTATTTTCATATTTTGGACTGAAGAATGAACAATCTCTATAGACATTTGAAACTGCATTTTTGTTGAACTTGCATTTTGTCTCTTTGTCCATCTTTGTTATCTTACGATCATCAACGATATAACATGTAAGGTGCAGAAAATTATCTTATTTCAAGTATACAATCACAATATCACAAAATAGTACTTTATTATTAGCCAAGTATGTTTTGCAACATACAAGGAATTTCATTTGCCAAGTCAGTCATACAAATAAAAAGCAACGGAACACACAAAACACATTTGGACATTAACATCAATCACAGAGACTCCTCCACAATCCTCTCTGTGATGGAAGGCAAAAAAAGTTCAATCTCTTCCCTTAGCTCTCCCGCGGTCGGGGGCCTCGAGCCCTCCGTTGATGGGATGATATTGACTCCCGTAGCCGGCGGAGTTTTGATCCACTGCGTCGAGGTGATCAGCTCCTGCATCGGGGGGGATGTCAGCTCCCCCGCGCTAGACGATCGAACCCCGTGTCGGGGCTGGTCGAACCTTCTGTGACGTTGGAGTTCCCAACATCCACGGCCTCTCCCGAGACTGCGAGTTCCCGATGTAAAGTCCGCAGGCCACGGTTGGAGCGATCCCAGGCAAGGGATCGACTCTGGTGTATGTCCAACCCCCGCAATGGGGCCCATGGTCAGTCCGAGGAGGCCTCCAGCTCCATCGATGGTAGGCCGCAGAGCGACCGGAGAATGTAATCCGAAAATTAATCACATCTCCGGCAAGGTAAGAAACTGAAAAGAAAGTTTCCCCCGACCCCGACCCCTCTCCCCACATAAAACAAACCGGAGTAAATTTACACAAACTTTTAACACACTAAAAATTAAAAAGACGAAAAAACAAACAGACTGTAGGTGGGGCTGCCAATGGTGCGGCGCCCCTGGTGGTCTTGTATGTGCTTCTAGCTGCTATATTTCTGTGATATATAAATTCACTCAATTATTTTGCAGCTTTGAGTGAAGAAGGTAACACAGTTGAATCTCAAGGGGCAATATTTGGATTCTCTCCTGTTGGAAATTATTATATGAGTCTGTAGATGCTGGAATCTTGAGCAAACTGCTGGAGGAACTCGGCAGATCAGGCATCTTTACCTTGGACATTAGGTCCCTTTACACTCTCATGCCCCATCAGGAAGGTTGCGGGGAGGCCTCTGTTTCTTCCCCCCTCCCCTCACCTCTTTCTACAAGCTGTCTCTTCTTCACTCCAGCCTTGAAGAAGAGTCTCAACCTGAAACGTTGTCTGTCCATTTCCCTTCTTTGATGCTGCCTGATCTGCTGAATTCCTCCTGCACTTTTTTGCTGTTGTTGGAATTTATCGTTATCTGATTCTCGAATTGTGAAAATGTTACTTGTCTTTTATTAGCCAAATGCTTCATATTGTTCATACGTGCATGCAGGCATTGTCTTCTTTCCTGAAGAGTAGCAATTAGAATGTTACAATGACCATCCAACTTATGACAGAGATAAGATCTTTAATAAAGTAGGTAAAGATATCGTGACATTGGCACTGCTACGGCCACCTGTAGGTATAATGTAACTGAATTGAATGACTTTGACCAATCACAACTGTCCACTTGTGCAAGGTGTGACTTGAACAAATGGAGGAATTTCTACTTGATTGTTTCGATAATATACTGGCGCTCCTTGATGTTAAGGGTAGTCACTTTCCTCATCCCTGCAATTCAGTTTTGTGTTTTACGTCAAGACTGTGCGGTAAGGTATGGAACTGAGTGGTTCTGATCAAGTACAGGCTATTGATAATGATAAAATGCAGCTTGATAACTGTTGATGACCCTTTCCATTATTTTGCTGATGTTTGAGAGAAATTTGGGATAAAATTGATTGTATCAGATCATCATTGGCCAGTTTCACACCTTCAGTGACCTCCATCATGTTTGGGACAAAGACCCATCATTTATTTATTTGCCTCTGAATTCTGAAGTGTATAGACACATCCTATCTGCACAAGTTCAAACAAATGCCGCAAAACTCATTGGCCGGCAGTTGATTCTACAGCAAGACAATGATCCCAAACATCAGAGTTTTTCAAAGCTAAAAAATGGTCAGTTCTTGAGTGGGCAAGTCATTCACCTGATCTGAACCCAATTGAACATGCTTCTTATATTTTTAAGAGAAAACTGAAGGGAACTAGGCCCCAAAACAAGCATAAATAAAGATGGCTGCAATACAGGCCTGGCAGAGCATCACCAGAGAAGACAACCAGCAACTGGTGGTCCATGAATCGCAGACTTCAAGCAATCATTGCATGCAAAGGATATGCAACAAAATACTAAACATGACTACATTCACTCACATGATATTGCTGTGTCCCAAACATTATGGTGCCTGAAATGGGGGGTCTATGTATAAACACTGCTGTAATTTCTACATGGTGAAATGGCCTTTATTAAAATCTGACAATGTGCACTTTCACCACATGTGATTTTTTTCTATTACAAATCTCAAATTATGGAGTACTGAAGCAAATAAATAAATGATGGGTCTTTGTCCCAAACATTATGGAGGGCACTGTATCTGTGTAGCTATTTGTAGAGCACAAGATGTCAGCACAAACCCAGGATGTTGAAATATGTTTTATACAAAAAAAGCTAAAATGTGCACAAATAAACATGATTGGAATATAGTTTAATATTGCTTAAAATATATAGCCCTTTGACAATTTGCATTTCCTTAATTTAATTGACTGGGAGGTGAATAGAGAGAGAGCTATGATATGCACAAACATTTGATTGCTTCGAATGTACAGTACATTGCTCCTGCAGGAAGAAATCTGTTCTGTCTGGCAGAGTATTGTCCATGTACGAGGATAAAATATAATTCAAAACTTGTGCAGAAAATAATCCAGGATGCTATTATTTGAAAGAATAGAACAAAACTCTTTCAAATTTAAGAGGAAACAAATGGGTTGAAAAAAGAAGTTTGGGACGATCTGATAAACGTAGAATGATAGCTGTCTGCAAGCAGCGCAACAGAGATGTTTTCATGAATCCCTAATTCTGGAGGGTGAAGCTTAAGAAATTTTGCTGTGCTAGTAGAACATTAACTCAACAGATGTTTTCATTAATTGACACTGTCTTACATTTTGTGGAGTTGAGCAAGTGTGGTATAATTATTTTGCTTAACATTGTGCATACGGTCATTAAGTTGTCTGTCTTTGTTTTAGGTTACCTGACCCCAAAATTAGGTGACCTGGAAACAAAAAAGTCTGAAATGGGTCGGGCAGCATTTGTGGAAAGAATTTTATTGGGTTATTATTGAACTGGTTGTCCTGGATCCAGCCCATTCTCTGAACTCAACAACACTCAACATGCTTTCTATGTTTCTGATAAGTAGAGTTGTGTCAGATGACCTCCTGTATTTGACAAATGTCATGACCTCTCCCTCCCTCTCCTTTCCCCTACCCTGTCACTCTCTCCCTCCCTCCATAACCCCTCTCCCCTCCCTACCCCCTTCTCCATCTATCCCCCTGCTCCCCCACCCCATCTCCCCCCTATCCCACCCCCACTCTCCCTCCTCACGCACCACCCACTCTCTCCTCACCTCCCCCACTGCCCTCCTCCCTCTATCCTCCCCCTCCTACCCAACTCTCCCCTCCCTACCCCATTCCTCTCCCTCTATCCCCCTGCTCCCCCATTCCTCACCTCACCCCTATCCCACCCCCCACGATTAAATTCACGTTTTTTTTTAAATGAATGCTCCCCCCCTATCCTACCCCACCCCCAATGAAAATTGTGAAGTTTATTTTTAACTGGAATTCTGAATGAAAATCGTTTTTTTTCTTTGAAATAACCTAAGCACCATGTCAGCAGTTAATGAAAACGGAAGAATTTGATTAAAACTGAGGTTTTTTTTGAGAATAACAAAAGGCACGATTTTTTAAAATGTAAATGAAATTCGGGATCCCATTGTGATGTCATTGTGATGTCGAACGTGGCTGACGGGCAGGGCAAGTGGAAAAGTCGTTTTGTAATATGGTTTTTGTAAAGTTTAAAATGTCAATAACTTGTAAAATATACCATCAATCTGAACAAAACTTGGCCATTGCACACCCCGGGACAATGGTGAGTAAGGTGGACCAAATATTGTAGCGTTATCGTGTACCGTTTTGGCTATGTTTCGGAAAATCACTCACACGCAAACAAACAAGATGAGAGTTTTAGTAATATATCTATATACTTATAAAACTCTGATCTTGGATGTGTGTGTGTTGTGTGATGTTCATGTGCATTTCACATCTCGAAAACACGATGCGCTAACGGTGACATTTTTACATACTCCGATAGAAATTTACGCCATGATGTCAAAAATCGCCATCTGAAAATTTGATGCATTGTTTCTCGAGTTATTAATGAAAATGTTCACAAATGTGCAGAAACTTTCCCTGTGCTTAGCCCTGCTCGCAACATTGTTGCTATCCAGGTACACTCAGTTTTGCTTGCCCTAGCAAGTGCAAATGCATTTTTGTTTTAAGTTTAAAAATGTGGGAGGCTGAATAAGGCGAAATAAACAGCCCCTGTGCAGTTGTCGGCTACGGGTGAGTGCTGGAATATTGCGTTGGGGGAATGGGTTGCATTGGAGAAATGGGAACGGGTTGCGTTGGGGGACCAGGCCTCAATAGACAATAGACAATTCTCATAGCATCCTCCTCACAGTTCACACTGTCACCTAGCTTTGTGTCATCTGCAAATTTGCTAATGTTACTTTGAATCCCTTCATCCAAATCATTGATGTATATTGTAAATAGCTGCGGTCCCAGCACCGAGCCTTGCGGTACCCCACTAGTCACTGCCTGCCATTCTGAAAGGGACCCGTTAATCCCTACTCTTTGTTTCCTGTCTGCCAACCAATTTTCTATCCATGTCGGCACTCTACCCCCAATACCATGTGCCCTAATTTTGCCCACTAATCTCCTGTGTGGGACCTTATCAAATGCTTTCTGAAAGTCCAGGTGCACTACATCCACTGGCTCTCCCTTGTCCATTTTCCTAATTACATCTTCAAAAAATTCCAGAAGATTAGTCAAGCATGATTTCCCCTTCGTAAATCCATGCTGACTCGGACTGATCCTGTTACTGCTATCCAAATGTGCGGCTATTTCATCATTTATAATTGACTCCAGCATCTTCCCTACCATGGATGTCAGGCTAACTGGACTATAATTCCCAGTTTTCTCTCGCCCGCCTTTCTTTAAAAGCGGGTTAACATTAGCTACCCTCCAATCCACAGGAACTGATCCTTAGTCTATAGAACATTGGAAAATTATCAGCAATGTATCCACTATTTCTAGAGCCACTTCCTTAAGTACTCTGGGTCTCTGGGATGCAGACCATGAGGCTCTGGGGATTTATCAGCCTTCAGTCCCATCAGTCTATCCATCACCATTTCCTGCCTAATGTGGATTTCCTTCAGTTCCTCCGTCACCCCAGATCCTCTGGCCACTACTATATATGGAAGATTGTTTGTGTCTTCCTTAGTGAAGACAGATCCAAAGTACCTGTTCAACTCATCTGCCATTTCCTTGTTCCCCATCATAAATTCACCTTTTTTGGTCTTCAAGGGTCCAACTTTGTTCTTAACTAATTTTTTCCTCTTCACATACCTAAAGAAGCTTTTACTATCTTCCTTTTTATTCTTGGCTAGCTTGCCTTCGGACCTCATCTTTTCTCCCTGTATTGTCTTTTTAGTTATCTTCTGTTGTTCTTTAAACATTACCCAATCCTCTTGCTTCCCGCTCATCTTTGCTACGTTGCACTTCTTCGCTTTAATTTTTATACTGTCTCTGACGTCCCTTGTCAGCCATGGCCCTTACTCCCTTTGGAATATTTCTTCCTCCTAGGAATGAACTGATCCTGCACCTTCTGTATTATTCCTAGAAATACCTGCCATTTCTGTTCCACTGTCATCCCTGCTAGTGTATCTTTCCAGTCAACTTTGGCCAGCTCCTCCCACATGGCCCCATAGTCCCTTTATTCAACTGCAACATTGACACCTCAGATCTACCCTTCTCCCTCTCCAATTGTAGATTAAATCTGACCATGTTATGGTCACTACTTCCTAATGGCTCATTAACCTCGAGGTCCTTTATCAAATCTGGTTCATTACATAACACTAAATCCAGAATTGCCTTCTCCCTGGTAGGCTCCAATACAAGCTGTTCTAAGCATCCATCACAAAGGCACTCTACAAAGTCCCTTTCTTGGGATCCAGTACCAACCTGATTTTCCCAGTCTACCTGCATGTTGAAATCTCCCATAACAACCACAGCATTACTTTTGCTACATGCCAATTTTAACTCTTGATTCAACTTGCGCCCTATGTCCAGGCTACTGTTTGGGGGCCTGTAGATTAGTCCTATTAGGGTCTTTTTACCCTTACAATTCCTTAGTTCTATCCATACTGACTTCACATCTCCTGTTTCAATGTCACCCCTTGCAAGGGACTGAATTTCATTCCTCACCAACAGGGCAACCCCACCCCCTCTGCCCACCTGTCTGTCTTTTCGATAGGAGGTATACCCTTGAACATTCAGTTCCCAGCCCTGGCCCTCTTGCAGCCATGTCTCAGTAATTCCCACAACATCATACTTGCCAATTTCTAACTGAGCCTCAAGCTCGTCCACTTTATTTATTTTACTTCACGCATTCATATACGGAACTTTGACCTCCGTATTCACTTCCCCCCTCGCGCCGCTCACAATTGGCCCTGACCTTACTCTGTTGTCCCATCTCGAGCTTTCCTTCCCATTAATTCAAGAATCTTTTGTAATTTTTCCTGTAGTCACCCCCCCCCCCCCACTATTTAGTTTAAACCCACACGTGCAGCCCTAGCAAACTTGCCTGCCAGAATGTCGGTCCCCCTCCAGTTAAGGTGTAACCCGTCCATTTTGTACAGGTCACCCCTACCCCAGAAGAGATCCCAGTGGTCTATAAATCTAAATCCTTGCTCCCTGCTCCAGCCCCTCAGCCACCCATTCAGATCCCCTATCTCCCTGTTCCTGTACTCACTAGCACGAGGTACTGGAAGCAATCCAGAGATAACCACCCTAGAAGTCTGGCCTTTCAGTCTTCATCCCAACTCTCTGAACTCATGTTGGAGAACCTCCTTCCTCTTCTTCCCGATGTTGTTTGTGCCTACGTGCACAACTACTGCCGGCTGTTCACCTTCTCTCTCGAGGATGTTCTGAATTCGACTCGTGACATCCTGAACCCTGGCACCAGGGAGGCAACAGACCATCCTCGCATCTCGTCTGCTGCCACAGAATCTCCTATCCGCTCCTCGGATAATAGAGTCACCCACCACTAGGGCTCTGCCCAATGTCTGTCTCGCCGGTTGAGTCCCATCTCCAGGATTGGAGCCACCGACGTGTCCGCCGCTCGGACTGGAAACATCATCTCCCCGGACAGTTCCCAAGAGGGCGTACCTGTTTTCATTAGGCACAGCCACCTGGGTCTTCTGCACTCCACGATTTCCACCCTTTCTCTCCATCACACACCTTGGTTCTTCCCGTATCCTGCAAGCCTCACACTGTCTCATCTGCCTCGACATGTGTTCACTGGGTTCCGTCCTCTCGAGCTTTATGCGTAACCTTCTCTCCTCAGCCTCCTCGCCGAAGACTCTAGAGCCAAAGACTCACACTTTACTCACGAGGCCACTCCCTAAGAGCCGTCTTGCTTATATTGACTGATAAATTGACTAATTTACAAACCAAATTCCTCAGTTTTAAACTGTTTTCCCCCTCTGACTCACCTCTAACTCTCCTCCCACACGGGCTTGAGCCAAGGGCAGCCTCTGTGTAAAATGTGGGGAATCAGTATCTGCCGCTGGACCATGTGAGCTACACGGCTGAGCAGAATCCCTTCTCCAACGTCCTGGATGTCCATGTTTGATCATGCCTGCTCCGTAGTCCTAGATGAGATTAAATGTGTACTGCGGTTTTCTCTCTTCTTGAGATTGTCCTCTCCCTCCTCCTCTATTTGTCAGGGATGACTTGCTTTCCCTCCATTTCTCTGGGTGGGCAGGTGCCTGCCACATCTATGGAAGGAGGTGCTAGATTAGGTGCAAATATGGATGGTGCACTCCTTCATTTGTGTTCACTAGGCATCCGTTTTGGAGCCATTTTGGATCTTCATTTTGTTTGGTCACAGGACAGGTATTTCAATGAATTTGTGAGGATATTACTTTTTTAAAGGAAATATTGAGAAGATCAATGAAGGATTATTTCTGATCTTCTGGTGAACAGTTTCCTTGTTGGAGCTTGGAGAAGAGTGCCTTTTTCAGGAGTCTGTGCCAGGTATGTGAATGATATGATTTAGTGTCGATGTGGAAGTAACATTGGCGGCATTTGGGCGCAGCGGTAGAATTGCTGCCTTACAGTGAATGCAGTGCCGGAGACCCGGGTTCGATCCCGACTACGGGCACTGTTTGTACGGAGTTGTACGTTCTCCCCGTGACCTGCGTGGGTTTTCTCCGAGATCTTCGGTTTCCTCCCACACTCCAAAGACGTACAGGTATGTAGGTTAATTGGCTTGGTAAATGAAAATATTGTCCCAAGTGTGTGTAGGATAGTGTTAATCTGCGTGGATCGCTGGTCAGCACGGACCCAGTGGGCCGAAGGGCCTGTTTCCGCGCTGTAACTCTAAACTAAACTAGTAAGGGTCCTTGGAAATGTGGTTCAGTTGTCATATCTCTGAAGTGACCTGGCAATGAAACGTGAGATCAATTAAGAAATATGCTAGTGCCTTCGGTGCACGATCATCACCTTTGACCATCTGACAAAAAGAATATTGGAAACTCAAGACCTCTTGCTGGCACCTTAGTTGATGCTACCTATCTCAAACCATCATAAAAGAATTGCCATCAACAGTGTCTTCATAAACCTATTGACAAAATGAGTGAACCAACCATAGCGTGCTCCCCCAACTAATTTCGCTCACGACAAGCACTATGGACAAATCCTGGACACTATCACATTTTAATGTTGTTTTATCATGTCTGTCTCCATTTCTGCCCCCCCCCCCCCCCCCCTTTCATTTTCTCCTCATAATAATGAATTTGTCATTACTATATTACCTATTACTTTGTGCATTGAGATATAAATTTCGCAGTAGGCCATTATTTGTGGCTAGTACATGTAGAGACAAAAAAAATGGAGTCTGATAAAATGCTGGATAAATGTTGCAGGTTGGGGAGCATGTGTGGAGTGAGGAATAGAGTTAACGATTCAGGTCAATGAACTCTCATCAAACTATTCTGATAGAAGGTCATCAATCTGAAACATTGACACTGGTCTGTCCGCAGATCCTTGTGATTTGTTATTTTTAGCTGCGTCTGTTGTGCAGATCCAAGGCTTCGGCAGCTTTTTTGAATAATATTTTGCTCCTTGTTAACTGGAATGGGGAAAAATGTTTTGAAAAGTGCAGCAGAGCTGTGAAACTGCACTGTAGGACTTTTTTTTTTTTTGGCTTTCGATTGTATCATTCTTAATTAGACCAGTCTTGTGTAGACTAATTAATATACCTGTAAAATACCAATAGGGTAGTTTCTTGTGCTTCTAAAAATATTTTTAGTGTGAATCGATGTAAAACTAGATGGAGTTTTAAACAAAGATTATTTATAGCTGGTAGTTTGCAGCAATAATAAAACCACCTAAAAATCGTGATCAGTTTATGGAATATAAGATGCACGTTTTCATCATAGAAACTCCCTGTGGACTGGTTTAAAATGTATAAATCCAAGGAATGAATTGAATGTATGTTAAAATAGCAAAGTTAGGTTTATTAAACTTTCAATCAAATGTTAAGTGATTGTTGCATTGCCTTGTTTAAATACATTGAGGATGATGTAATGTCATATGGAAATTATCACAACAGGGAAATGCATTGTGGAGGTAAAGAATGAAGCCATTTGAGCAGTTAAAGTCTAATTGAGACTAGAGCTGAATTTTATACTTTGCACTAGTACAATACTAATTGTTCCTTAATTACATATTGTAGAATAAGAGAAATGTATGAATGGTTCTGGAAAGACATTAAACGGCCAGGAAAGGAAAATTGTAATATGCACATGTAGGTGCAGAATGATAGTTGATTTCATTAGTGCTTCTCATTTATATGCACTGCCTGTTCTTCTGCAGTAAAATGAATATTCTAATACTGTGTATAAAAAGGATGATGCATTTCAACATGTCACATAAATTTACGTTATGAAAGTATGCTTTTTTACATTTCCCTTTTCCCTCTGAATACCTAAGATTTAACTGATGTTTTAACAGGCAAAGATGTTTTTTTTATGGGAAACTGGATAAATTCTCTTTTTTCTGTGTTCTAATTTAAAAATAAAATAAAATATATCACGCAAGAATATTGAATGTGTTTACGTAGGTGTAGAATATTTGAATTTAAAGAGACTTGAATGTACTATAGCTTTTTAATGTGTGTTTATTTACAATGAAGGTGAAAAATTACATCAGCTGAGATTTTTACATGTGAGACCTCATCTCAGTTTCCCCCTTCAGATATCTGAAGAGTTTTCACAGGATGAAGAGGTTCCATTTAAAACAGGGTTTAGAATACTGCAGAGCTCCATCCCTTCTTAATGCATATTTTATGTTATAAAAGCAAGCTTGTTTACTGATTTAAGATTTCATCATGGTAAAAGACTATATTAAAATATGTTTTACGTTTTGTTTCTCTAACTGTCCATCATGTCTTTTGAAGACTCCTCCGTCCCACTGGCAGTTGTTGATATCTAGGGACTACGTAAGACAATTTATTGTAATCTTTGGCAACTGAAACGGAAGCTTTTTTTTCCCTAAAGACCTCCAAGAATAAAAAGGTCATTTAATTATCTTAATGTATCTTGGATGCTTAACCAGTTGGTGTTGTGTCTAAAAGTACTATACTGCAGATACTGTAAATCTGAAATAAAAAAGAGAAAATGCTTAAGAATACACATCAGGGCAGGCAGATGAATGCAAATTTTCTCCATGTTAAATGTGTGCTCCACATGTTGAGGAGTACAATGAAGATGGAAAGTAAATGCCATTATTGCGATACTAGAAATATTCCTCTCTGTGCATAGAAAAATTATTATAATCTTTGTTTCATAGCCTTGAATACTTTGTTTTAATCGCTAATTGATATTGACGTGGATTTATAACATGGCTTCTTTATTATTATGGCATTGATCGCGCCATGAACCAAAGACTGTTCCAGAGTTGAGGTGATAGTGATATTTAGATTTTAGTATGTGTGCGACAACAAGAAACCCTGATAAATCTGAAATCAGTGCACATCAAGAGGAAAACAGTCTAAAGGTTAAAATAATACCTTCCACAAAGGAAGATAGTTGCTGGAGGTCAATCATTCAAAGCCTTGGGCATTGCTATGGTAGTTCCCCAGGGTTGCATGGCCATAAGTGAAGACTATAAACTTGGTGTCCTGCAGAGAGTGACTCGCATGATGGTCCTAACCCTTTCTGCCATTTCTACCATTTGTAAGGCACAAGTCAGAACCATGTCAGAATATTGTCTACTTGCCTGGATGAGTGCAGTTCCAACATCACTCAAAAGCTCTATACTGTGCAAGTAAGCTTGCTTGGCATCTTATCTTATCTACACACTCATTCCCTTTATCACTGGTGCACACTGGCAGTAGTCTATGCTGTAGAGCAAATGCATTGCCTACTCAGCCCGCTCTGACAGGACCTCACAAACCTGCAATCCCTGTTGCCAGAAGCACAAGGGACACACACACAGTATCTCCATCATTTGAGTCTCTTTCAAGTCGCATGCCACCCTGATATGAATATATGTTGACATTCCACCATTGTCACCGGGTCTAATTCAACGTTCATAAGTGATAGGAGCTGAATTAGGCCATACAGCCCATCAAGCCTACTCCGCCATTCAATCATGGTTGATCTATCTTTTCCTCTTAACATTCTCCTGCCTTCGCCCCATAACCCCTGACACCCTTACTAACCAAAAATCTGTCAATCTCCACCTTAAAAATATCGATTGACTTGGCCTCCACAGCTGTCTGTGACAATGAATTCCACAGATTCACCCCCCTGTGACTAAATAAATTCCTTCTCATTTCCTTTCTACAGGTACATCCTTTTATTCCAAGGCTGTGGACTCTGTCCAAGACTCTTCTACTAATGAAAATTTCCTCTCTACATTCACTCTATTCAGGTGTTTCACTATTCGGTAAGTTTCAATGAGGTACCCCCTCATCCTAAACTCCAGCGAGTGCAGTCCTGGTGCCAAACGCTCATCATATGTTAACCCAATCATTCCTGGGATCATTCTCGTAAACATCCTCTGGACCCTCTCCAAATGCCATAACATCCTTCCTCAGATATGGGGCCCAAAACTGGTCACAGTACTCCAAATGTGGTCTGACTAGTGCCTTATTAAGCCTCAGCATTTCATCCCTGTTTTGTATTGTAGCTCTCTCTAAATAAATTCATTGCATTCTCCTTCCTTACTATCGATTCAACTTACAAATTTACTTTTTGGGAATCCTGCAGCAGCACTCCCAAGTGAATGAATGAAGACTTTATTGTCATTCAGATATACACCTAGACACAGTGCACCTTGAACGAAATTTCGTTGCATTTGACTCCAATCAGGTAAATAGTAAAAGTAAAAGTGCTAGGTGCGTCCATAAAAATGCCTCATGTGCATGGTTCTGTAAAATAAATATATATAAAAAGTTTTTAATAGTCCCTTTGCACCTCCGATTTCTGAATTCTCTCCCCATTTAGAAAATAGCCTATGCCTTTATTCCTACCAAAATGCACGACTACACACTTCACTATGCTGTAATCCATCTGCCACTTCTCAGCCCACTCTCCCAGCCCATCTAAGTTATTTTGCAGAGTCCTTGCATTCTCTACACTACATGTCCCTCCATCTATCTTTGCATCATCTGCAAAGTTGGCCACAAAGCCTTCAATTCTCTCATACAAATCATTTATATATACCGTGAAAAGTAGTGGCCCCAGCTTGGACCCTTGCGGAACACCGCTTGTCACTGGCAGCCAAACAGAAAAAGCCCCCTTTATTGCCACGTTCGTGGAAGTTTTTATCCGACAGCATTGTTGGAGTAGTATAGCCAGAAAGAATGCGGTGGTTCAGTAAGGTAACTTACTAACAGCTTTTTACGGGCAATTCATAATTGGCAATAAATGCTGACCTGGTCAGTGATATCTTCATTCTGAAAAATTGAACAATAATATTAAAAAAATTTGAGAGTAATATAGCTAATGAAGTTGATGTTTTGTATGTGCATTTTAAAATGCCATGTAATGAATTGACAGCCAAACCAAAGTCCAAGGCATTAAAGGGACATCGACATGGTTACAACAATTGCTAAGGATTAGAATACAGTTTTTCTTCCAGAACAGAGTGGAATACAGATGTTCAGTAGAGTTCTGTATTATCTTGGTACTTTTAGATCTGTGTAAGGTTTGGGTATTAATATACAGCACAACTTCAAAGGTCTGAGGGAGGGTCTCGACTGGAAACTTCACTTACTCCTCTCCAGAGATGCTGCCTGTCCCGCTGAGTTACTCCAGCATTTTGTGTCTAACTTCAGCGTAATTTCAAAGTTTGCTGATTCGATTAAAAGATTTCAGGAAGACGTAGATAGATTTGTAAAATGGATCAATGCACAACAAATGAAGAAGTGCACTTAGCATGATGATTGAGGAGAGACAATATTAAAGGAGCATGACCGCAAAATGGTTAATTTAAATTTAATGTAAAATGTGGAATTTAAATTCAATCGAATAATTCTGGAATAATCTTTTTTTTTTAAGTGCGGGTATCTAATGATGGCCACAAAACCACAGGGTTGTCTTAAAAAAATGGATTCACTACTGTCCTTCAGGAAGGAAATCAGTTGTTCTTATCTCATCTTATACGTGACTTTGGACCTTGAAATGGCCAACAAATTGCTTGTTTATGATTTATCATAACCCTCCCAAGAGCAATAAATGCCCCTGCCAATGGCATCCATATATTTTGAATGAACACAGCAAAATGTGGTGCAATTGAACTACATGGTAAAGGGAACACCATCCCACGATTTGCCTGGCATAAACCAGCCACGAATTTGGTCAACTTTATCAAATTATCTCTTGGTCTCTTGGCTCCTCCAACCTAACTTGTGCCTGCAATCTTTCATCTTTAAAATCATTGTCCCTTTCCATATTCTCTTGAGAACCTTAACATTCGTGAAAGAATTGGATACATTACTCGAACTTTGTCTTAACCAGTATTTTATATAAGGTTAAAATGTCATATTATATTATATTAAATATCAAATATGTTAAGTATAGGGTTAAAATATTTTATAGGGTTAAAATATAGGGTTAAAATAAGTACCGCTTGGTACAGATTTAGGTTAAAAGAGCCAGAGGATAGATTCTCCCCCCCCCCCCCCCCCCCCCCCCCCCCAAGGGCACTCAATAATACACAAACGTA